>NC_133771.1:189866782-189895435 GCF_003597395.2 Chelonoidis abingdonii | reverse complement strand
CCCAACTGTCTACCTTAACAAACCCCATACCCCTCACTATTGAATTTTCCCTGTTTTTTGCATTTTCTTAATAAAGTTTATTTTGTACCCCACCTGTGTGGTAATTGCTCCCCAAGATCCCATATACCTGCAGGCAGGGACAACCGTTACTTGATTTTTCTCTTTTCCTACATGTTAAGATGGATTTTCAGAAAACTGTGTTCCAGTGCAGCCTGCACACAATACATTTCCTTCTTCTCAAATAGGCAAATACCCTGTCTACTGCTTCATTATTATCTTGTATTGTTGTGGCCTGCATTCTTTCTAAAATACCCAGGTTCCCCTCCACACACATAAATGTAGGGGCAATAGGGATATTAGATTGTAAGTATAGGGACTTGCCTTTGTGTCATCAAATCTTCTGACAAACCCATCTACTTACTTGACTATCAATATTTCTAAGGCATCTATCACAGTCATTTTTATATACAATGGCACTGCTGTGAAAATACATAATGGGTCAAATTAAAACCTGAAATTTCTCCATTGAAATCAAAAGCATTTGACCAGGGATTTCACACCTTCCATGTAATGGGAGGTGGTAAGGGACAAAATTGCTTTTACTACCAAGAGACAATATAAACCAATCTCGTACATTTGAAAAAGAAAGCATGTTCCTGCTTTCTGATTGCTCTACTCTTTCTTTCACAGCTTGTCCAGGTGAAGTCAATTACTACGCTGCATTTAACTTTGCTCGCAAAATGCATATATGAAGTGCTTGGGAATAGGACAAATTCTTCATGTATATAGTTGTATGGCAAATGACCACTCCATTCTCCAACTAAAATACCACAAAATTGTCAAGAATAAAAAGAAATGTGGTAAACTAAAAAAAAAAAAATAATAAAAAAATCACATGTTCCCCCCTTGAAGATACTGCTATCGGAGAAGAAGTGACATCAGTTTAAACAACTGAAAACGAGGGAACATTGCAGGATGTAATCTGTACAAAGCTCTTGATAAACCTTAGCTGATCCTTCCACAGGGTGCTATTAAGAATTTGAAGATATAGAAATAAATGTGGTGCTTCGGAATGGATCATGTCTGAACCTTTGTATTGTTAGGCATTTGAAATATCAGGATATCACACAGCACATACTCCTCTAGGGTCCTAATTCTCAAAGATGCATCCTGACATTAGTGCCAGATATTTTGTGAAGAAGCTGACAAGAAGCCTGTTTTGTAGTTAAGATTCAAGAGGAATGAGAAGGTTTGAAAAGTATAAAAACTGACCTGAACCATCCATCAACATTTGAACTGAAAACAAATTTCTAACACTTAGAAAAGTTAGGACTGGAGAAACTAAAAAAAAAAAAAAGTTAAAGCCCTTTAGAATTGGCATCATTAGTTTTTGAGCAAAATTCAATAGAGAATTCAGTACAAAAAATGATGGCATGATATGACTCTATATTCTTCACCTTTTCATGCCTCCAGACTTCATGGCTCTAAACAGGACATGAAGAGGCAGTGGCAAGAAGCACTGGGCCTGATTCTGAACATGTCTGGAGCAACTCCATTACAGGGGATGGAATTATACCAGTGTAAAACTGATGAGTTCAGAATCTGGCCCAGTGTTACTGCTGTCTTCTCTGTTCTGCCTGATCATATGCCTGTTCTGACGTTCAGGTGACATTGTAAACAAGAAGCCTATGGGCTGCATTATCTCCCACAAATGTGAACACACTTGTTTGTCTTAGCCATTGGCTAAACAAGAAGTAGGAATGAGTGGTTTTGTAAGCTCTAAAGTTTCACAGTTTTGTTTTTGAGTGCAGCTATGTAACAAAAAATGTACATTTGTAAGTTTCACTTTCATGATCAAGAGATGCACTACAGTATGTGTATAAGGTGAATTGAAAAACATTACTTCTTTTATCATTTTTTAAAACCTGACTTGCTGGGGGAGGGAGAAACAGCATCTTTCCAAACCTGTTCTCAGCAAAGAATGCGTTGTGTTTAATCCTATGTCACTCAGGATAGCTACCTCTCTCCAGGTAATTTTCCTGAAGAGTGCAACAGAACAACATTATAGTAATGACTGGAGGAGACCACACACCAGAAATAGTATATCCACAACTCATTTCCTCATGGTTTGGAAAGGATGAGTCCTTCAATTAGTATTGACCTGGATCTCCCACATACCAGTCCACCAGGCAGTCTAAATATAAATCTACCATCTATCTACCTATATATACATGGTCCCCAACACCATACTATCTGAGTACCTCATACACATTAATGAAATAATCCTTATAATACCCTTGGGAGGCACAGAAGTATTACCTCCACTTTAGAGATGGCGAATTGAGGTGCTGAGAGATTACATTATTTGTTCATGGTCACAGAAAGTCTGGAGCAGAAGCCAGCTCCCCAGAGCACTAGTTCAGGTCCTTACCAACAAAGCCATCCTTCTCTATGAAACTGGATTTAAAAATTGAAAATGAAAAACACTTCTGTCAAAATATACTTTCAGAGATTAATTTACAGCTTTGAAAGTTTACTAACAGCATTAAAAGAAAGTCTGTTATAGTAGATAGGAAAAAAAAACAGACAAAAGGAAATTGATTACCATCTTCAGTAACGAGTGGGGGCTAGATGGCTCTGGAGTTGGTTATGGAATACAAGTGGAATCGAAAAGTTTTCACCAGTCTTGATTGTTAGTTCAAATCAAGCGCAGGTCAGTAATGGGAGAAAGCTGGTAAAATCCGATGTTTGTTCAATGACCTATGTGAAATGAGTTTGGTGGTCTTGTTCTAGCTTCAGCAGAAAAGTGAACATAACACAAAACCCATAACTGATTTTAGCAGTGAGTGCAGGGCTGGCGCTTCCATTAGGCGACCCTAGGCAGTCACCTAGGGCGCCAGGATTCGGGTAGCGGCATTTGTGCACTCCCCACAGAGCTTTCAGTTCCACTCCTATCGCGCTGCCGAAGAAGGACCTTCTTTTGACGTGCTGCGGAAAACAGCGTTAGGCAATTGAGCAGCTCAATGACTGCTGCTGTCGTCTGTGGCATTTCGGCAGAAGGTCCTTCTTCGGTGGCGCTATGGGAGTGGAACCGGAAGCTCCCACGCATCCCGTGGGGAGTACACAAAATGCCGCCCCCGAAATCTGCCTAGGGTGCCAGAAACCCTGGCACCGCTCCTGAGTGAATGGGATACATTTTGGACACTCAGCATTACGGCACAGGTCTGAATGGGCCACCAAAAGTCATAGTTTACAAGTGATTCTCCTAAAAGGCCCCGCTCCAGCAGTTGGTCCTTATTCAGAAATGTTAAACATAGGCATAAAGTAATTTTTGCTGAACTGAGACCCAAGCTGGGCTTAAAGCACACTGGTAAGACAAAGTGGTAAAGTTTACTCTTTCAGTGCTCGTGCTGCATTATAAATACAGGACTTCAGTCATCAGGGCTTCCATTCAACGAAGACTTAGTTCAAATTAAATTTTCTTTTTAGTATGTGTGTGTGTGTATATATATATATATATATATATATATAAATGTTATCATAACTTGCAAAATTCTACAATAAAATTCAGTGCCATTAGTCGGGTGAAATCACATGGACAAGGAGTAACTGAGGAATATTGAATCAGAGGTAATATTCCACAGTAAGGCTAAGGAATAATTCAATGAGAAAAACGGAGCAGCGGAATTGTATCAGAACGCATTTTGTATTCAGCACCAAATCCTAGCCCTAGTTATATCTCACATCAGCAACCTAACCCTCGTGCCATTGGGCTCTGTAGCTGTGGATGCCTAAGTCTTTGTCTACACTACAAGTGCTACAGTGCCAGAGCTGCAGCTATACCATTATAGCTTGGAGACTTGATACAGTGGCAGAAAGGATTTTTCCATGGCTGTAGTAAATCCAGCTCCTTAAGAGGTAGTAGCTAGGTAAATGGAATAATTCTTCCAGCACCCTAAAGGTGTCAACACCAGATCTTCAGTTGTTTTATCTATGTCTCTCAGGAGTGTGAATTTTTCACACCCCTGAGTGATTTTTCACACCCCTGAATTTTTCACACCCCTGTGTAGACCAGACCTAAGTGTATGCTTGGTTGAGTTGCATGACTTTCTCCCAAGCCCTTCAACACTACCACTGGCTTGATTCTCCCTCTTCCCTCATTCCATCACTGAATATCCAGAGTAAGCAGCAATAGAGCAAGCTGGGTTACATGGAGTCTACCAAGATCCATACTGCTCTATAAGAGCTAAAATGTATCCTCTAGCTCTTGACCCTGAGATACTTTTTCTTCACTGGGAGTCGTAGGTATTCAGAACTTCTTATCAGCCAACAAACCATATAATGAGTTGACATAGTATTGTTCCAGCCACCATTCTTGCACTGCCTACGTGGTTGCTAAAATATCTCTAATTAACTAGAGGGGCTAGAGTATGGGATGTCTGTTGCAAAACCTCTGGTTTGAGCAATATGCCTAAAGACAGTGAAATTTGAAAACTGTCTTTTACATGCATCTAGGTTCTCAGTGCAGTGATGCACAATCACTGAGAAGTGTCTGATTATTTGCTATTTTGTAGTGTTTTGTGCCTCCATGTAAGAGCGCAGAATATTTATGAATTTTCTAATTGGTTTTCAGTCAAATCATTCCACTGAGAATAAGTTACCGCACACTTGCAGAAGATTGGGGAGCTAAAGTGGATAATACAAATGCTACTCCAACTCTTAAGCACTGAATACTGTGCACCTGCATTTTGAATACTTCTCTTGGTTCTTTTTTATATGATAATGATAGAATGATAGAAAGATGCTCTACTTATGACTACAGCCTATTTATTTACATTGGCTCCAACATGCACACACACAAATGGTTGGATAAGCAGCATAAGATAAAGGACTATTTTGTTCATGAATGGAATGAATAAAAACAAGTGCTTAGTTAAAGCAAAGATAGATTCTTTCTTTCTTTTGTATAGTTCATTTTGTGAAGGGTAAACCTAAGGAGTGAAGGGTATTTGGTCAGGACTCTTTCAATGCTGTACCCAAACAACAATATATTTTTAAAAATATATAATTTAATAATGTTATTTTGGAGGCAACTCCACTGCCATATCCATCATCCTCAAAGGACATGATTAGGAACAGATTAGATTGAGATCATGCGATCCAATAAAGTAAAATGATTCATACAGTAAGTGAGCTGGGATAGTTTGAGTTCCCAAGCCAATCTCTGCAAATCGGAGTACAATAAAAAGTAAAATGGCAAAACGGTATAAAAATAACTGGTCTAGGGTCTCAGCCTTCTAAAGCAATAAAGAGCTTTTAAAAAAGGAAAAGACAGACAGAAACTTTGAAACTCAAGGAAGTTTTTATTCTAATAGTCGAAAGGGAAGAGATTCCTGGAGGTCAGTTCCATCAAGGAAATTCAATTTACAATTCAAGCTTGTCAATTTCAAAGCCAGGATGCCGCTTTTTAAGAGTGCAGACATGTTCTTTTAACAGAATTATTTCTTTATCCCTTTACTTGTTTGGTGTCAGGTTGCTTAAAGGCATAATAAATAAATAAACCTGAATCAAAATCTAGTCAGAAAGATTTAAGCACAATGTTGGTTGCAAAAGGTGACATTACTGAAATATGTGGTGAAATAAAACACCACATACCATTTTGTGGAACAAAATGTAAAATGACTGACATCAAAAATAATTGCTAACTCACTTTCCCATAGGTACAGTACATTTGAGGAGTCCAATTCTCATCCTTTTCATTATGTTTATTCCACAATAATTATAAATTATTTATTTTAAACAGATAGTAATTGCTGCCAAAATACAGATGCAATATGGCTGATATATTGTGCTGTCGAATATTATAATGCAAATTGCAATCACAGTTTAATTTATTTTTCTAATGTGAGGAAGAGTTATGGAGGAAACAACCTCGCATTTTTAATGGAAGACTACAGGGCTAAGTTGAGCTCTTGACCCAAAGTCATGGGGCAGTAATCAAGGACAGAATTTGGCCCTATGTACTGTACTTTAAAACCAATTGGGAGAGTTTCTACCATACATTTGTTAATAAAATTAATGGCAAAAGGAAGGAATATACTGACCTACACTCTGAAAAACAAAACTAGAGGAAGGATTTGGGCTACTAGGAACTACCCCTCACAGAGGTTAGTGTGGAGCACTGCCACCTTTGAGGGAGCTTTGGAGGTGCTATACTTCTTCACAAACTACTTGCTGTGCAAGGATGTGCAGCCTGCTCCACACAATGTGACCATCAGACTCCAGAATTGAGGAGCGGTAGAGTTATAACGCCACTTCCTCTCCATCCCCTATGTGTTAATCGCTTTTCTAATGAGCACATGGAGGAGTGTTGTGTTTCTACAAGCACAGGGATGACAATTTTTCCTGGCTTTTGTGTAGGTGTACTTGGAGGTGAGGTTCCAGGCACTGTCTCCCCAAGCACACAGCCAGACAAGAACCAGAGACAGTTTGGCTCCATATGTTTACAAGCACCCAAAGAAAAGACAGTATTTAGCATCTTCTGTTTCTCAAGACTGTATTCCACATTAAGGAGGAAATACAACATGGAAGCTCAATCTCATATACAACAGTAAAATGTTCAGATGTGTTCATTTGCTTTGCTATTGAAGTCAGATACTTGACAGCTTACTTCGTGGCCTACAGTAGTACACTCAGAGCCTTAAACTGCATCATTAGGTCTGATCCAAAGTCCAGCATAGGCAATGAGAAAAGCAGCATGAGCCAATGGAATGAGTGTTGAATTGAGATTGTGGAGATCTGCGTTTTAGTATCAGTTCAGCCACTAGTCTACCAGGTGACCTTGGGCAAATCTCTGTGCCTCAGTTTTCTCCATCTGTAAAATGGTATAATAATACTGACTTCCTTTGTGATCTACTGATGAAAAATAATGTATCATTATTTTTTCCTAACTACAATGGACTATAAATCAGACCCACTGCAAAATCCTTACTTATGTGAGGATGCCCATCTTCACCATGACTACTCACATGAATTCGGACCATTGAATGTTAGTACAAATGTGACTCTACCTTATTTACAGCACAAGTTTCTACAGTACTACTACTTCTAGCCATCGTATAAAATATTATTCAATCACCATTTAAACTGACAAAAAGTGTATTGCTGAAAAGCCCGATACACAGCAATCATCACAGCATCTGCCGAAGGAGACTTAACTGAAACTGTGCTTCTCTGTGTGTCAATGCACAGAGCCTAGCCACCTCTGCTCCTCCCAGTTAAAATTACAGCCATTGCTCTGTCAAACGAGTAGTTTTATGAGAGGTATTTAAGCTAATTTTTGACACCCAGAATAATTAAGCCCAGCTGAGCTGACTAATTGAGAATTATGCTTTTGGTACTATACTAGTTAATATGAAGAAAATTCCCCTTAAAACTAATTTTTCTTCCATTTAATTTTAATATGTTATTTCAATTAGTAAACTTAGCCAGATGCAAGTAAATCTTGAGTCCCAGACATTGTGCTTCATGGTACGTAAAACTCAGAGGAAGCCAGTCTAATAGGAGTTTACAATCTGAGAATCAAATCCTACTCACAAGCGATGCCTCTCCCCCCAGGCCATGTCTTCACTGCAGAGTAAACTCAAATTATCTGCACTCGAGCTAACTCCTCTGGAGTTAGCCTAGCTCAAGTGAGAGCAGCCACACTGCGAAATAACACTCAAACTGCACAGAGCAATTGTGTTAGCAGTACAGAATGATTGTGTTGGCTGCCGATGAGTTGCACTAACTTGAGCTGTAGCCTATGCCCCCAGGCAGATGACCCAACACTTAAGGTTTTTTTGTGTGTGGATGGCACTTGAGTTGGGGTAACACTCAAATTATAGTTTAAGTCACTGGTTCTCAAAGCCGGTCCGCCGCTTGCTCAAGGAAAGCCTCTGGTGGGCTGGGCCGGTTTGTTTACCTGCTGCATCCGCAGGTTTGGACAACTGCGGCTCCCATGGGCCGCGGTTCACTGCTCCAGGCCAGTGGGAGCTGCAGGAAGGGTGACCAGCACATCCCTCGGCCCATGTCGCTTCTCGCAGCCCCCATTGGCCTGGAGCGGCGAACCACGGCCAGCGGGAGCTGCGATCAGCCGAACCTGTGGACGCAGCAGGTAAACAAACTGGGGCGGCCCGCCAGGGGCTTTCCCTGAACAAGCGGTGGACCGGCTTTGAGAACCACTGATCTAAGTTATCTCTGCAGTGAAGACAGGCCCTAAAACTGCACATATCCCTTTAAAAAGCCTGTCCTTCCTAGGGTTTGGACAGGGGACAGGTAGCCCCAGTTTGAGTATCTGAATTAAATTTTCCCAAACCCTCAGCAAATTCCCCCCACCATCCATTTTCATTCTAATATTCTGTTATTTTGATTTCCACTTCCATTTTATACCACTCCTTTAATTTAGACACATGCATTTGGTCTGATTTCTGATGATTACCCACAATTCCCACTGACTTCTATTGAAGTTGTGAGTGTTCAACTCTTCTCAAAGTCAGGCCAATTTTAAAAGATTTCAAATTGGCAAATTCAACAAATAAAAGGATGTAATTTCCACCTAATCCTTCATTAGACTATGGAACTCAATGCCACAAAAGTGGTTAAGGCCAAAGACTTAGCATGATTCAAAAAGGGCTTAGACATTTAAATGGGTATGAAAAATAGTCAGCATTAGAAGAGTTACTGCTAAAAAATTTTGGAAGGGACATTAAACCTGATGCTTCAGGCTGTATGGCAATATCTAACTGTTAAGAGGTCAAAATGAGACCTAACTGGGGTCAGGGGCAAATTATTGCACATCTGCCTAGTGCGGGATTCTTACACCTTCTTCTGAAGCGCCTGCTGGTGGCTGCTGTCAAACACTGGCTACTGGACCAAATGGATGTTGGATCTGAGCCAGTGTAACAATTCCTATGTTTAAAAGATTTCCTTTTACATCAGTTATATGGGCTGTAACATGTGAATGTTTTAAATCATCTTGATTGGTGTGATATTTAATTGTGTGTATTTTAGTATGGTTGTTGGAATTGTTCCCATTTGAATTCTGCATTACAAAAATATTTAAGTGACATAAAGAAAAAAAACAGTGTAGTACCGTGTGTCAGGATCATGTGATTGAAAATGCTGGAACATCCATACTTCAAATATAAATACCTCCATGGATGTGTCTAAACTGTGCCTTAAATGTCTAAGCCCATGTAAGGTCAGTCATGTGTTATGTTGCAAAAATGTCCTCCCAGGTTCCTTAGTATCACTATCATTTCTTCTCTTCCTTCCTCTCCCTTTCTCCACTCCAGCTCTTGGCTCCTCCTTGTCCAGTATAAATATCTGATAACACTGAATAGATAATGTATTTGCATATGTACACTCAAGGGTGAAATCCTAGCCCACTAAAGTTTTGTCATCCAACTAGAATTTTGTCATTGACTTCTATGGGATTTTACCCCTACAGGCTGAAAAATTTCATTTGTCCTGGAATGCAGGAATGTCTATTATTATTTTTGCAGGAAATTTACACCGCAACGAGTATGAGATGCCTGCAAGAAAGGTAGCATTTTAAATTTTCAGGTTCGTATTTGACTTTTAAAAAAAAGGAAAAAGCCTTTAGCTGTAGTTTATATTGGATTTATGATATAACAACCTTGAATGCTATAATAAATTTACATTGATTAATCCATTCATTATACCATACTAAGCAATACAAATAAACCAAAGCAACCCGTAATTATTAACAAAGGAGGTCCAATTTTCTTTTCAAATTTCCAAATATTGCATTTGGGTGATCAAACTACCTAAATGCTGATTTTTGCATCCAAGATGTGAGATTTAGATTTCCACGTTTGCAAACTGGCATGTAACAAAGGATCCATCCTGCCCAATGATTATTAAAGCACAAAACAAAAGGTGTTTTATTTTTATATTCTGCCTCAAAAAAGTCCCAAGAGAAACATTACTGAAATAAAACAGCAGTCATTCATAAAACGAAAGAGACACAAAATGAGCCATAACAGCCTAGTCCTAATTTCAGCTTGTTTGAAGAAAACATGTGCATTCTGGGGCAGCTTGGGGATGAACACAAAGCTGTGACTGTGATAAGACTATAGAGCTGCTTTTAATTTACAAAAAAAAAAATCAAAGTGAAGTGACTAGAAATAAAAATACGGTACATGCCACCAAGTGAATTAAAGCTAATGTTACCACTAATGAAAACTTGAAACAAAGTCATTAATTTTGTAAGATGACATTTATTAGTTATGAAACTTCTACTGGTACCAGTTAAACTCTAGGCAAATATTCTTTTCATGTAAAGTATGACAGGTGCTTCAAGAGGAATCTTAATCTGATACTCTCTGTAATTAAACACAGTGCACGACACTGATAATGCTTAATAATTTTTGCATTAAAAAACTCTAAGAAAACCATTCCTTCCTTGAGCACCAACAATTTTGGGTGCGGTCTGGTAATCCCTATTCAGACAACAAGGCTTTGATGAGTATGGATTGGATGCTTTGTAAGAAAATGATCATCCAGAGCTACGTGTGCCACAGATCAACAATAAATACAAAGAAGGGTGAATGAGGGCTAGGTATGTGTGGTCTGAAGGAAGAGAGAGGATGGGCTCAGAGGATCCAATGCTATGTCTCCCCAGAGAATGTCAATAGCATCCTCAATTTGGCTAGGTTCTAGGCCAAAGGTGGGCAAACTTTTTGGCCCGAACACCACATTGGGGTTGCAAAACTGTATGGAGGGCCAGGTAGGGAAGGCTGTGCCTCCCCAAACAGCCTGCCCCCTCATATGGCCCCTCTCACTTCCCATCCCCTGACTGCCCCCCTCAGAATTGCTGACCCATCCAACTCCCCCTGCTCCTTGTCCCCTGACCACCCCCTCCCGGAACTCAATGCCCCAACCGCCTCCCCAGGACTCCACCCCCTATCCAACCTCCTCTGCTCCCTGTTCCCTGACTGGCCTGAACCCTAGCCACACCCCCGCTCCCTGACAGGCCCCCCCAGGGCTCCCATACCTACTCTTCTGTTCCCTGTCTCCTAATCACTATCCACACCCACGCCCCCTGACAGCACCCCCAGGACGCTCACACCTTATCCACCCCCCCCCCCACGCCGTTCCCTGTACCAACCCTCCCCAGAACCTCTATACCCAGCTCATAACCACCCCCTGCTCACCTGTTCCCTAGACTACCCCAAATCACACGGACCGCTTATCCAAACCCCCCCAGCCCTCTATACCATGCTACTCAAGAGCAGCAGTTCTGCAGCAGCGCCGCACAGGACCGGAGCTAGACTCGCTGCCGACTGCTCGGCAGGAGTGCAGCCGCTCCACCATCCAGAGTGCTGCCCCGTCGGGTTGCGTACCTGATGAGCAGGGAGACACAGTATCCGCGGGCCGGAGGAGGGGTCCCACGGGCTGTAGTTTGCCCACCCTGCTTCTAGCCTCAGGATGTGAGACTTAGTGCACATCCACAAATCCACCAATGCTTAGCAAGCATTAATATAGATGAATGAAACAATCCCATGTGATCCCTTTCCCCTCAGTTTCTAAAACCAATGGTGTTCAGCTTTCAGATTATTCGTATGGAAAAAGGACTGTCAAGTTTCAGAAGAACTACAGTTGCATTTAAATAGTGTGACAAAGTTTCTCCCTGCCTTGTGGGTCCGCCGCTTATCGGCGGACTGTGGCCTCACCTCAGTGATCTCCTTCTCTTGTGGAATCACAATCTGGTCAGCTCCTCCTGGTCTGATCAGGAAGTTGGAGGTTTCAGGGGGGGACCTGGCACGCCGCTCTACTCTCAGGTTCCAGCCCAGGGCCCTTCGTGCGGTCACAGCTAATCTATAGTGCCTCCGTACAGCTGCAGACAGCATACAACTCCCGGGCTACTTCCCATCGGCCTCCTCCAAACACTCTCTTTATCCTCACCACAGAACCTTCTCCTGGTGTCCTGATAATGCCTTTGTCCTTCCAACGTCCTCCAGGCCAGTACACTCTCTATCACTCTCAGGATCCTTGCCCTCTTGCTCCCAGCTCCCTCACACATGCTCCTTCTCCTTTGGCTCCTCCCTGCCTGACTGGAGTGAGCCCCTTGTTTAAACCCAGGCTGCCCTGATTAGCCTGCCTTGATTGGCGCATGTTTTAATTAAAGTAGGCTGTTCCACTGCCTCCAGAAAGATCTTAATTGCCCCAGGTGCCTGATAAACCTGGAGCAACTACCATTTTGGTTACCATGTATAGGGATTGCTTTAGCCTGGGGCACATACCTGTTTTCTCAGTACTTTACTGTAGCATCTGCCTTTGCCCCACACAATAAGCTATTGCTAATACAATCTTTGTGATTCTGGCTAATAATATTTTACATGAGGTCAAAAATCATCCAGAACTGGCGACTTGAGACAAAGGCTGCGTTCTTTGGGAAAGAGAAGCACAAGAAAATGCAATATGCTGCAACTTTCCATTATCTTGCAGAATCAAAGTTTTTTAACTTATAGGATTCATACTTAAGGATCAAGGACCATTATGATACATCTAGTCTGATATGCCTGGCACAATGCAGGCCCACAGAATCTCACCCACACCAAGTCCTGTAACAAATCCCTAACCTATTCTGAGTTATGAAGTCCTAAATTGTGGTTTAAAGACCTCAAGGTGCAGGGATTCTCCAGCAAGTGACCCGTGCCCACGCTGCAGAGGAAAGCGCGAAAAAGGATCAGGCCTCTTGCCAATTCTGCCCTGGCAGACAAAATTCCTTCCTGACCCCAAATATGGCAATACAGTTAACCCTGAGACATGTGAGACTCCCAGCCAGACACCGAGAAAAGAATTATCTGTTAGCAACTCCAATTCCATCCCATCTAACACTCATCACAGGACCATTGGGCACATTTACCTGCTGATAATCAAAGATTAATTAATTGCCAAAATTAGGCTATCCCATTATATCATCCCCTCAATAAAAACTTATCAAGATAGTCTTGAGCAGATATTTTTTGCCCCCACTACTCCCCTTGAAGGCTGTTCCAGATTTCAGTCCTCTGTGGTTAAGAGAACCTTGGTCTAATTTCGAGTCTAAACTTCCTAGTTCCAGTTTATATCCATTTGTTCTTTTGTGTCCACATTGGTACTAAGCTTAAATAATTCTTCTCCGTCCCTGATATTTATCCCTTATACATTTATAAATATCAATCCTATCTCCCCTCAACTTTCTTTTGTAAGTAAAAACAACCAGCGTCATTTAGTGTCCTTACATAAGACAGGTTTTCCATTCCTGGTCATCCTGGTAGCCCGTCTCTGAACCTGTTCCAGTTTGAATTCATCCTTCTTAAACAGGGGAGACCGAACTGCACACAGTATTCCAGATGAGCTCACCATGCCTTGTATAACGTACTAACACCGCCTTATTTCTACTGGAAATACTCGCCTGATGTATCCAAAATGCATTTTGCTTTTAAAGGCCATATCACATTGGGGCTCATAGTCATCCTATGCATCCAACCAATACCCAAGTCCTTCTCCTCCATTGTTACTTCCAGCTGATGTGTCCCCAATTATAACCAAAATTCTTGTTATTAATCCCTAAATGCATGACCTTGCACTTTTCACTATTAAATTTCATCCTATTACTATTACTCCAGTTTACAAGGTCATCATTAATTGTTTTTAAAATTGTCTAGGTGTTTACACTGAAGAGGGGTTTTGCAATATAAACCAATGCACAGATGCCTTGTTCTCCTAGCCTTGCAGAAAATAGTCTCCAAACAATATTTCTGGACATCACATTTTTAAAAGAGAGAGAAATTCAAGAGTTCATAGTTTGCCCAAAAGATGAAAATCTAGAATTATAAGAAAAGATGTAGAGACACAGCCATGTTCAGTCAAGAGCAAAGATGACTGAAAGGAGACATGCAGCAAGGACTAAAAATAACTAAAAGGATGTTATAAAGTGGACAGGGACCAATTATTCTCATTAATCAATGAGGACAGAACAAGAAATGATGAGGTTAAGATATACCAGGGAAAACGTAAGCGAAATATTAGGAAAAACACTGGAACATTAAGAACAGTCAGGCAGTAAAATGAGCTAACAGTGGAAAGTCTTTGTCCACCAGAAAGGCTAATAAAGATTTCCATTTTGTAGTGATGAGTTTGGAATGAGCAAATCTACCCTAAACTGAAGCCAGGAGATAGCTGGTTCTGGGCCATATATAAGGGCTTTGCTCTGCATTGAACTGTTATAGGGAAAACAGACAGATTCTTGCCTCACCCAGCCAGGATGTCCTATAACAGGGCAGCAGCCACTACTACAGGTATGAAATAGAACAGAGGAAACAGACAGCTGCTCCTCTTCTCCATTTTAGTCAAGTGGACCTGGGCCTTAACTACAGTTGTTTGGGAATTTTTCAATGAAACAATTTTTAGTTGAAAAATGCCAATTCATCAAACCTGTACATTTTCCTGCAAAAGGGGAGGTTTTGATTAAACTTTTTTTTTTTAATATATGTCCTTCATCCCCTTTGTAGGACACAACTATCAGTTTGTAGAGCTGCGCATGAGAAAGACAGAGAGGGATTTTATGCTTAACATTACTTTAACACTACCATTACTATGGGACTATTCTCCAGGAAGATAAACTTTGAGGGGAAATGGTAGCTATGGCGATCAAGGCAGAGAAACAGCTGGTAGCTGGTATGTGATCTGATTAAAGAAAAATGACAGCAGGAAAATAGGATGGATCACATGGAAAGAATAAGCTGCAGATAACAGATAACAGAATACTGAAGATTCCAGAGATGATTAAGAAGGGGCGATTCAGAACACAGCTTTGTCAAAGGGCTAGCTGAAACACCTGGTGTTCAAAATGTAACAGAAAATGCTAAGTGATTCAGTCAGCCACTTGCCTTTGAAAAGGCAGGTTTGCTGTGTTGCAGCAGGGAAAGTTGATGCTCCCTCAGAACAAAAAATATATTCTGACAAGTGGATGGGAAAAAGAAATATATTCACAAAAAAAAAAATCAAGAAAATCTCCTTACAAATTACATCTTCTTAAGAGGAGATGAAGGAGTAGAGCTTTTGTGAAGATCCCATTGTAACACCGAACTTTGCTGGGAATATGCCCTTTTCTATTCAGCAAGATTTCAGGGTCACTTTGACATTTTTGGATCACAAGAAGGAGCAGAGAAATATATTCCTTCAAAGACTGTCAATGAAATCAGATATCCATGATCAAGACAGAAGAGAGAATCTTTGAAATACTGGAAAGTGACATGTCAGATGATTTATATTTATTTTTATTTTGGAGAGTTCAATGTGACTATGTCAAGAGTATGTGCTTGGATCTAAACTGATGAAGACCATATAGTTATCCAGACATAGACTAGATGGATAGAGCTGGGTGAATGCTGCAAAGAAATATTCACAAACATTTGCTCAGAACAACCTCACACACCATTTAGAAAACATTTCCCACCATTAATAGTCATTTTCTGTGAGCATTTTTGTTTGTGAGAAAGTGTTGCACATTCATACAAATATTTACCAGGGACCAGATCATGACCCACACATGCCTGCAAGTTAGTAAAAAGGGATAAATGGCCCCTTTTATTCCCTGGGCTTGTAACCTGTACTCAGGGCTGGTGCTTCCATTAGGCGAACCTAGGCGATTGCCTAGGGCTCCAGGATGTGGGGGGCAGCATTTTGCGCGCTCCCCAGGGGGCATGCGGGAGCTTTGGGTTCTGCTCCCATCACACCGCCGAAGAAGGACCCTCTGCCGACGTGCCACGGAAGACAGCGGCAGGCAACTGAGCTACCGCCGACGTTTCAGCAATGACTGCCACTGTCGCCTGTGGCATTTCGGCAGAGGGTCCTTCTTCGGCGGCGCGACGGGAGCAGAACCGGAAGCTCCCGCGTGCCCCGTGGGGTGTGCACAAAATGCTGCCCATCCCCCCAAAAAATTCTGCCTAGGGCGCCAGAAATCCTGGCGCTGCTCCTATCTGTACTGCAGTCTGGAGTGGAGAGTAGTCATAAGTAGAACACTTTGTGAGGTGACTATATTTCCCTATAGTTAATATGGAACACCCTGGTAAAATTACTTGTATTCCGGTGAGTTCAATGGCAATTAATCAGAACTATGCAGTACAAACATTTAGTTGACTGAGCCTGTTAAAAAAAATATTGAGTAGATGGATTCTTTTTATATTCCTTCTTATCTTTAAGGCTTTAGGGTTCATATGGGGAGAGGTGACCCACATACACTCCCGTACACCTCTCTCACACGGTGGCTGTGGTGGGGGGTGACTGACTGACCAACCCAACCCTTCTTGTTCAGTGCTTTCTGCCCTCCAGGACTGGCTGGGTCCCCAGGGATGGATCCATCTCTCCTGGTACCTGATGCCCCATGTTCCCAAGGCAACACATTGGGGGGGGGAGGGTGACACAAGGTCATATGTCTTCCTCCCCAGATTTCTGTTAGGGCTCACACCAGAATGTGGCCAGCAGTATCCTTTCAGCACTGTGTGGGAGGGAAGGGACTTGGGGGCGGGGGTTAACAGAAGAGTTGATGTGGCCTGTGTCTTTTCAGAGTTCATCTCTTCTCCCCTCACCCTACCTTCCGTCCTCTGTGGCTGGAAGCAGCTTGTCCCTTCCTGCCTGCAGTGTCAAAAGGCCAGTAACACCTGCAAGCTGCTGCTGGTCATCGACATGACCCAGCCGACTTCTGTCCCTTGGCCACAGCATAGGCAGGAAGGAGTTAAGCCCTCAGGATGCATTGTGCACCAGGGCCCAGGGAACCTGACTTCCGGGGCTTCAGTGAGGCCAGCCAGAGAGGAGGCACAGCAGGGGAAGGTGCCTAGAGGACAGGACAGAGCACCACATGCTCCCTGGAGGCAGGACCCAGGGTAGGGAGTGGGGTGACGAGGATGCTAAGCCCCTGCCTGGGGGGCTACTGCAGAGCCTGCGGGGTCAGGGCGTGACCAGGCTGGAAATTACTTTCTTCCTTCCCTCACCACGCCAGAGTTTAGCTGAGGGGTGGAGAGGCTTCCCCGTACCATTGCTGTGTGGGGCTTCAGTATATGCAGGGTTTGGCTCCTCCTGGTCAGTGCCCTAGGCTGGAAGGTCTTGGGCTTTCCCGTAGCGCTGGCCTAGCCAGAGGCAGTGGGGGAAGAAAGGAGCCTGACTACCAGGCTATTGGTGAGCTCAGCACTCTGACCAGGGGCTGGTTCTCCATATAGCATTGGGAGTGGGATGTGCCCCACCAGGGGGAATATGGAGGACCAGCAGGGCTGGGGGAGGGGAGAAAAGGGGCAAAGCAGGGAGAGGACAGCAAAAGGGAGAGCGTGTAAAGGACTGATGGGTGGGCAGCAGAGACAACACGTAACTAGCCGCTGCCTGGCACCTGCCCACACTCGCCAGCCACCACAGCTCACGGCACACAGTCAGTGCCGCTAGAAACGAGACAAGCTGGAACACTGCTGACTGAGAGCCAGCATGTAACAGGAGCTGCGCTGATGGACCAGCGGGGGAGCGGCTGATCCCACGTGCTGCATCTTTGCCCCATCACCAGCCTTGGACACCCACCCCCATTGTCGGCCACCGGTGAGGCATCTGGCAACCAGGGACCTTGACATCAGCAGGAACTGCCAATACTGATGTGGAGGAGACAGAGAATAGGGAACAATTTGCCCGTTTTTAAGAAAAAGTCAGGACACTTGCCGGAGGGCTTAAATATGGGACTGTCCCTTTAAAAACAGGATGTCTGATCACCCTAACACTTGGCCTTGCTTGCATAAGTGGGAGGGAGACGAGCAGATGAAGCCTTAACCTGACTCCTAAATATGCCAGTGAGTGCATTTGTGCTGTTCTGCAGAGAGGAAAGTAAGTCGTACCAGGAATAGGGCTGGAGTAGCCTACTCCATTCCTAGAGCAAGGAAGAAACTGGCACCAACTTGTGACTACGAGTCACACCCATACCTCAAAGTCACACCATGTACTCTGGGAAAGTGCAGCAACATAGTGCCCCTTACTCAAGGCAGATTGTATGATTACAGTCTAGTACATGAGGAATATTTGTGCCGGAAAAAATTGGCAACCATTTTCAAAACTTCTTGGTGTGAATCAGTTAGGGAGCAAAAACACCACCATGTGACTTAGCTGACCAACCACACGACACAAACAGACAGCAAACATGCAGTAACAACAGAGCAGTCAGTTTTCTAACTGCTTTTTTTTTTAATATTTATTCAGCAATGGAGGACAGAGGGGAAAAAGGACAATGGGAGTATTATTTATCATCTGTAGCCACAGCAAGAAATTAGCATCCGCAGTACCAGCCAAAATATCTAACAGCAGCCTGATGCTTCTAGGTACTATGCTGAGAGAAAAGATTCTGGGGTCCTCAAAGGAAAAGCTAGTGGAGGCAAGCATGCCTGGCTTCAGGAAGTTCCCAGGGAAATACCATCACCTCATCTTCAGCAGGCACAGGTTCTATTGATGGACTTCAATGCTGACAAAGCAGTGAAATGCCATGACAATATCACTCTGTTTTGTCCTTTTGCCATTCGAATGAATATTAAACACCTCATAATGACATCAGTTAAAATTTGTATGTTAATAACTTTGCTATCTTAGGCAACATTCCTTACATTCATTAATACAACCAACGATTGTCTAGCATTAGTAATGAAAGTCAGATGCTGCAAGACAGCTGCCTTATTTGGCTTGTATGGCCTTTCCTGGCTTTTCCCCACATATACTAAAGGCCTTAGATTCATTAGTCTATAAAGTGCTTTGAGATCCTATGTACAGAAAAAATATGGAAAATCAAATGACTAGTGCGTGTGTGGTTTGGTTTTTTTTTGTTAGTTCACAAAATAGCTTTGCAAGTTTCATCCCTCCAAATTTCTCAGTTTAGTTTTCTTGAGGGTTTGTAGAATAGAGATTCTAAAACAGACATCTAATAAACATCTAATAAACCCAATTACCTTTCCAAAAAAGGATGACGGCTTTGGGGTATCTGATGCCTTATCCTTTACACACTACAAATCAGCAAGAAGACCTGGAGGGTAATTATCTGCTACCTGTCCATTTATCAAATAGACAAGTAACAAACTGATGACTTTTAGAGTACAGTCATCAAATAGATTTCATTATTACCCTAACCCAATTAAGAAGAGATAAAACAATGCATCATAAACTAATTAAAGGGGCACCATCAACCTAAAACTCTTTGGCCTCAATCCCTTGGCTACAGCTGAGTAACTCAGGAAGATTAGCAATATATAGGTGTCATTAAGCAAACTATGTGCTTCACTGATCCAAGGTGTAAATTAAGCAGTAATTAGTGTATTCTCAGAAATTCCTACTTGCACAAACCAATCAGATAATAAGGTTGTTCATTAGGGTATGTCTACACTGTAAAGTTGTCAACAAAACTTTTGTCTTTCAAGGGTACTTAAAAAAGCGTGCCCGTGAAAGACAAAAGTTTTGCCAACGCAAGTGGCAGTGTGAACCCAGCTTTGTCGGTAGGAGTGCTTTCCTGACGACAAAGGTAACACCACTCGCGGGGCTGGAAGTATTTTGTCAGCAAAAGTGCCAACAAAGTACTGACAAAGAGCGTTTACACACACTGACTTTTAGCGACAAGGCTACTCACCCTGTCACCCAGATTCTCACATACTAGGCATTCCAAATGGTTCGAAGAGGGGGTTACATATAAACCATACAGGATACCACTAGGACTCAGCTCACCCTTCTGAATCCTCCCCACCTCCTAGGAGGTGGGTGGGTACAGAGATTACTAAAAGGGATGGAGGTGGGACTTGGCCTGCAAAAGCTACAAGGTCTCCCCTTATCCAATGGGCACAATGTCCATCAGCAGATTTATAGGTATTTTACTTCTAGAAATTGGCCCTTTTAGCCTATTAACCACACTGGAAACTGTCCAAAGGTTGTGACAAAGGAACATCCCTACCAAGTACTAGCACTAGCTACTAAGGCCTACTTCTATTTAATCTAACTGAGCCTCCAGGATGGTGCAAGGATGGCAAAAGTCTATTTGGCCCCAATGGGCAGGAAAAAAATCTTCCTGATGCCCATACTGGCAATTGATCAGACCTGGAGCATCTTCAAAACAGAGCTCCAAAACTACATCTACAGGGAAAGGGACTGGGGCTGCTGAAGTGGAGCAATTAGAGACTCCTCTGTCCAAGGCTAGGATTTAAGTTAATGAAAGGGAGGGTGAGAGACCAATCAGCTCCCCTCCTGCTTTGGCTGACCAATGGGTGGATAAAGCCTCTGGAGGAGGAGGGGCCACCTATGCATTCCACCAGAGGGTTGCTCTCCTCCTCACTTGTACTAGGCTGTCCCAATCAACACCAGTCCCATCAAGTTTTCCATCCGTGGAGGTGGGTGGGTGGCACTCAGAATTCTTTCTAAGAGCTCTCAGGCACTGCACACTGGAATGGCTGCTATACCATCCTTGATGTGGATGTAGCATACAGTACTTCATACCTGCTCCACAGGCAAGGTACAGACAGGACAAATGGTGGTCCTGTTCTCTCCCCATGCTTTCTGGGCAAAGCATTTAGCACAGAAATGCAGTAAGTGTTAACCCTTTAAAGTCTCTTTTCATGTACTGTGAAATGTTCCTGGTGCTTTCTACATTGAGGAAAATATTTGAGAACACATCACTACAACTGTACAAGAACCAAATGTCCAATCCTGAATGCACATATTTTCTGGAGATGGTGCTTATTACCATAAATTGTGTCTTTGAAGTCATAGAATCGGAAGGGACCTCAGGAGATCATCTAGTCCAACCCCCTGCTCAAATCAGGACTAACCCCCAAATGGCCCCCTTAAGGATTGAACTCATAATCTGGGTTTAGCAGGCCAATGCTCAAACCACTGAGCTATCCCTCCCCCTGTAGTGCTCATGGTGCTGCTTTCAGGATTGGAGTCCCCACTAACAGTAACGATAGATTACATAATTCTGTGCCATCTTCAGCAAACCATGAGAATTTCACGGAGGGAGAAAAATGCCTTGGCAAAGAGAATTAGATCTCATTTCTGTGTGGAATGCCCTCATAGCCTGGTTAGTGGGAGGATTCATCATAGAAATCTGTGGTTAACTTTAGCTATCCATTTCCCATTACAGAAAAGATATACAGTCTTAGAGCCTTAAAATTCCAGATAACCCTGCAGATAGGTAATCTTTTTGCTATAGGAACTCAGCATTATTCAATGAAATTCACCACACAGAACAGGCGACCACTTGGAAGAGAAGCAGGGGTAGCAGAACGGGTCTAAGTCCCCATCCCAACCCCCGCACCTGCCTTATAAGCCGATATATGTATTTTAAAATAATGTAAAAATGTCAGGGCTCTTAGGTTGGGTTGGGGATGAGGGGTTTGGGATGTAGGAAGGGCTCAGGCAGAGGGTGGGGGTGCAGGGATGAGGGTTGCAGGGTGAGGCCAGCGATGAGGGGTTCATGGTACAGGAGGGGGCCCAAGGCTGGTGCAGAGGGTTGGGTGCAGGGCGGGTGAGGGCTCTGGCTAGGGACGTGGGGCAGGGCAGGGGATGAGGAGTTTGGGGTGCAGGTAGGCTGCCCCCAGCTGGGGTCAGAGAGGAGGACTCCCCCCAGCCCTCTCCTGGCCAGCAGCAGCAAGCTCTAAGGGAGGTGCCCCTCTTCCTCTCCCAGCAGCACACTCACCTCACACCACTGTCACTGCACGTGCTCCTAGGTCCCCTCTTCAGTCCAGGAAGTCCCCTTGCCTCCCCTGTGGTGGGTGCAGGGGCGGGGGGGATGCCTTGCCCAGCATGGGGCAGGAGCAGTGACTGAGGGCGGGGGCGGGGACGGGACTGTGCTGGTGGAGAGTTCCGTCAGAAAAGGGAAAGGTCTGTCCATCTGAGGTCAGCCTGCCCTGGCACTAGTGGTTGGGGGGTGCTAGGAACTTGCGACAGCAGTTAATGCTGGGAGCCGGCAGAGCGAAGTGCAGTGCAGAGCTGCAAGAAGTAGCTGCCCACTGCCCAGGGCACAGGCAGGGATGCTTGGGGGAGGTGTGCGGGGACGGCAGGTGGGGCCAGAGGAGAGACCCGGCCCCAAACATTGGTGGAGCTGGGCCCCCGGGCCCTGAATATTAGTGAAACCTAGGCACCATGCGTCCATATAACTCGCCGCCCCTGAACAGAAGTGAAATTTTAGGGCTCTAGGTGTATAAGTCAAAAATGAAAAAGTAGTGAGAAGAGCAATTAAATGTTTGAGGACCCAGTGGACACTGCATACAAAAAAGGGTTACCATCCTCTAAATATCCCTCTCCCACTCTGGTCTCTGTCCATCCAACCACCCACCCACCCACTTCCGTAGGCTATTAACCTTGACATTTGAGTAGCATCCTCTATGCTGTCTTCCTATAAGTGGAACTCTTTTCCCAACTCTATCCATCAAGCCTGCATTCTCTATTCCTTTATGTCCTCCTTATTAACAAAAAACAAAACATAACAACAACAACAACAACAAAACACTTATTCCTAAAGGCATATGAGCCCTAGTTCTCCTCAAAATGAAGAGTTAATAAAAACAAAGTCAGAAATGTACAGAAAACCCCCCAAACCCACCTCTAACAATTAAAGAAATAAAAAGAAATCCACGCTAAATTTCATTGCTGAATCACTCTGTTCCGGTTTTTTTTTAAATGCACCCATCCTTGTTTGTAGATTGTCTATCCTGATTTTAAATGCTTTGGGTCAGAGACTTTGCCTTCTTACAAGTCTAGATCCTCAGCAGATGTAACTTGGTGTCCTAGCTCTATTGACATCAGTGGAGAAATGCTGTTTTACACCAGCTGAAGATCTAGCCCATGGTGTATATAGTGCTGTTAAGAGCAGGAGGAGCACAGCAGTCAGCAGTTTATTGCGCTTACACTGACAAGAACCAAGACAGGAAGATTTAATTCTTAAGGTCAATGGCCTTCAGCAAGAACTGAAGCAGAAACATTTTTTTAAAAATAGTAGATTTTGTCAGAGTCATGAGCTTTATGGATAAAATTGCTTCAAAGTCAATTGTGTTATACTAGATCAGATCTATGTTGTCAAATTTTTCTCTCTACAAGATCAACATATTGTTCTTTGGCCTCTATAATAAACAGGCTTGTGAAAATATTCTTGTATATACCAGGTCGTATGGGCCACTATAGCCCTGCTGTCAATTGTTCAAATTGTGTTGTAGTTTTGTGATGTAGACAAATGTTTATTAGGAGCGAGGCTGAACATACCAAAGTCTTTAAACTTGTGACCTACTGTAAACTCAGATTTTAACCTAAATGCTTGTCCAGGGTTAAAAGAATGCTGCACTTAAATACTATACTATCCTTTCTCTCCAAATAAACCCTTTTAATGTTAGGAGGCAGAGAGACAGATCCTCAGCTGGAGTAAATTGGCATGGCTATAGTGTCTTTTACATCAGTTTACACCAGCTGTGGATTTGGCCTAAAGTCCGCATGCACTGTGAAACTGTGTTTTTCCACCTTCTTGACAAACAGCTGCAATTTTAAAAATCCTTAAGGTTCAAAGATCAGGACCATATGTTTGTGAATACAATAAAGCACAAAGTAGAAAACACTTATCTAAGACATTTTATAGTTTCTTTAATTTTTTGTTCTATTGATAAGATTACTTTTCTCCCTACAGCAGTGACAGTATTAAAGAGGGTGCCACAGCTCTGAGCATATTTATTATTCACTGTTTGCATGCATAATCTTCTAAAGCACTACAGATTAGGAATGTATTATTAAACACAAAACTGAATATACTTCATTCTTAATCCATTTATATATAACACATTTATTAGCTAAGCTACTCATTACCACTTTCTAACATTCATAACCACAGTACATAGTCTTATATGCATTTCACAAACAGCAATCAAAATTAAATTATGTTGGAACATTCTGATGCGAACTTGCACATTTTCACTTGAGAAGAAAAAATAAACAGTATTTTCCTTAGCAACTATTACAAGCCTAACCCTGAATGCTTTCATTCTTTTTTCTCCTTTCAAAATAAGTGTTTAATTTCAATTAATAGACTAATAGCTCATCACATAAGAAAAAAAACACAGTCACTCATATGCTGAACAACATGCTCAAAAAGGAACTAAATGTTAACTTTACATGTTGCAGTCTACTAGAAGTAAATTTCTTTAAGACTAGGCTACTTTTTGTTGCCTAGTAATGTTTACAGCTACAATATTTAAATGCCCTTTTCAGTAATACTGATGTTATTACTGGAGATATTCTTAGCAGTTCATATGAACATGGCATAACAAAGTTGCTGTCTTTATTAGATGATAGACTTTTTGACCTGATTCAGAAACATGATAAATAATCAATTTCAACTAAATATTATTAGGAGATTTGGAGAGACATCAAAGCTTTTTTTGTCAGGGTAACACTAAACTGTATAAGATGTAGACAGCCAAATGTCATATACCATTTATCACTTGCAAGGTAACTGACTTCTTCTGAATTCATTCAGGCAGAAAATGAACAGCTGCCAATGTTGATCAGAGAGAAGTAATATGCTGCTTCCAGGAATGAAATTCCCTTTTGTTTTCCTTTTTTATTTATTTATTTTTTTTAGTTAAAACTGTATTCTTTATACACAGAATAGGAAGGGTGGGCTTGTGGCTAGAACAAGGACTCGGAGTTGGACTCTTAGGTTCTAGTGCTAGGTATGCTACAGGTTGTGCGACATACTATGGAAGCCTCTCTGTGTCTCAGTTACCACAGCTGTAAAAAGCTGCTTATGACACTTATTCAATTCAAAGAGGTTTTTTTCATTAAACTTAATTCACTAATGTTTATAGTGAATACTGAGATCCTTGGATACAAGATACAATATTAGCACAAAATACAGTAATTTTATTTCATTTACCGAGATAACAAAAACAGCAAAATTAATCAAAATTTTCAAGTGGTAACTAAGTGGGCATGGGATGTGTCATTGGACT
The DNA here is from genome assembly GCF_003597395.2 of Chelonoidis abingdonii. Taxonomy (NCBI): domain Eukaryota; kingdom Metazoa; phylum Chordata; order Testudines; family Testudinidae; genus Chelonoidis; species Chelonoidis abingdonii. The sequence goes on along the minus strand of NC_133771.1, from coordinate 189,870,389 downwards.
ATCATATCTGTTATCTGCAGCCAAGTGTTTTGGGTAAGGAAGAATGGAAAAGTTCTCATCACTAGTAAAACCATCAAAAATAACAGTTTCACTTCTCTGACCCTCATGTTTCTTGTTAGTCAAACGCTAATCTTTTGTTTATTTTCAGGAAAACTCTTTTCTGCAGGTGAAAAGTTTCCATTTTGCTGAAGGAAAAAAAAAGCTGCGTCTTCTGCAAAACTTCAATACCAATACTCACAATACAAAAGTGACTACAGATTGCCAGTCTGGGAAAATTCAATACCTTTTTGGTATTACTATGCTGCATTCACTCTCATTCAAATTTTCAAACTCTGGTGAAAATCTCTGAGTCTACTGGCACATATTGGTGAAATGAAAGTTTGTATTTTCAAACACATGTAATTAAAGGAGTTAATTTAGAGGCTTGGTGTAAAAATATCCTCAAAACATGTTGCAATGTCATAATTTATGCAAACATTAGCTCAATAGCATGTTCGATGTTACATCCTCACTCCAGGATGTACCAAGATTGGAAACTGTACTTATTAAATATTATTAAGGCGTAACATATCGAAACACATCATACCATTTATTGCTCAGGAAAAAGTAGAACACCTTATATAGCTAATTTATAATGTTAACAGTTTGTGTTACTCTATTTGTGTACTGTGTGTACACACAGCTTGAAGGGTTAATTTCAACCCTGGTGTAACTCCATTGACTTCAGTGAAATTACACAAGGGTTGAATTTAGACCAATATCCCTTCTATTTTATTTGTTTACAAATACCAAGGCAATAAATCCACCATATGGATTAATCACTTGTCAGATCTATATTAATAAACATTTCTTTTAACTTTATTTTTAGAAGCATTAAAACATTTTTAAAACCAGTTCCATTTTCTTTTCATATAATTTTGGCTAGATCAATTATTTTAAAATTTGCTAAGGAGCAAGTTGCGTTCCATGGGGTTACAGTGAGGATGAATATGGTCCAAAGTATAAGCAATTGTCAGTCAAATTTTAGCTTGGTCATGAAGCTAACCTCTGAACCATAAACACCTTGAATAATAAGTCCATAATATATATTAAAGGTAACAAGATTGGTGTATGCAGGCCAAATCTTGATTTAAGGCAAAACGCCTAATTCTACTCCCATTGACTTCAAAAAAAGTTGAACTGAGCTCAAACCTTGTTGTCTGCCTTATTCTTGTATGTAGCCTCCTGACTTCATAAGTAAAGCTGGCAAGATCTGGCCCAAACCAGAACCAGAAAAAACAGAAAACAGTGAGAAGAGAAAAGATACGAGAAATCAACCAGATCTCTTTTATCATAGGAGGTGAATTCGCAACAGCTATCTGGCATTTAAAGAATAGACTAAAAAGCTAAGATCACTAGCGCAATACAGCCTCTCTGATTGCTGGAATTCAGAAGGTTAGCAGTCATGATGGCTGCTTAGATATTACAAAGGACTACTCTTCCTTTTGTGGCTGCTGAAGGCTGTCCTTTAGACTCCTCCCCGCTTTTGTGCCATATAAATAGCTCAGTGAATGTTTTAGTCAGTCTTTGAAAAGTAAAGGGACTGCAACAAGAAACAACCAAGGAAAAGAAGAGGGGCCATAAGGCTGCAAATATTACAAAACTTTCAATCCTTTAAAACATTTGCAAATCCAGGTTAGGGAGACTTACAGAAAATGCAGAAGCATCAACCAAAAATCACATCCAACTGTGGGTATGGAAGCAAAACTGCCTTAATGCTTATTCTTCAAGGCATTTAAAGAGTCACTAGGATTCCTGGCTTAAATTTCCATGTGCCAGCTCACATTCAGGTGTGAGAGATTCTTCCCATTGACTCCAGAGAGAAGTGGACTGGACTCTTTGCAAAAGGAAATGTGTTTGGGCTTTTGGAGCATATGGAGCAGCCAACCCACATTAATGAAGAACTGAAAGGGTTGGGAGGTTGTTTTTTTTTGCTTCCATGACAAATTGACTCACTCACTAAATAGATCAGTCTGTCACTGAACCAGTATCTATGAGTCTTTGGGGATTGTAGACCATGGGCATTTTTTGTTGCTAAGTGTACAAAGTCAAACAATCAAAGTTTATCTTAATATACTTCTGGATGTAATATTGAATTCAAGAAGCTCAAGTTAGTCAAATTGCAGCTACATTTTGTACTCAGAAACAGGAGAGACATGATTGTCTCAGAGAAAGCATTGAGTACTACTGAATTATATTGGAATGTGACAAATGAAATTAGTGACAGTATATTGCTGATGCTTATTTGAGAGAGGTCAGTCAAATGCAACATAATCACAGGAGCAATTGTTTCCTCCACATAGATAAACAACATTATAGATGAAGGTGAAGCTAATATGAAGCATTTATCAAATAGTGTCAAGGATCAATTTGGAATATTTATTTTCATAGTGCAACAAGCTATCCACTCCCCCCAATGACAATGCTTTAATCTAAACGGCGTTATTTTTATTATAACACAGATTTCAGAGGCAGGTACCAAGCTTACCATAGTTTCATTTAAGTTAGGCTGGAAAATGGATTTTGTTCTGTTTTTCAGCTAATCAGATGCAATTTACTCAAACTTTATTTACTGATCACTTTTCATAGTAAAGGTTCACTTAGCAAACTAATTGTCAGATGATTTTGTTTGGTGTTATTCAGATGAAACTGAAAATGCAATGAAACTAGATTGATAACTAGAAACCAACATTGCAGTAGGGGAAACACTGCCTTGTTGCTAAAGCACAAGATTGGGAATCAGGAGCTCTGGATTTCTTGTTTCTGCTATACACATCTTCGGTGAAATCCTGGCCCTATTGAAGTTAGTAGAAGTTTTGCTGTTGACTTCAGTGGGCCCAGATTTTCACCTCCATGTGATCATAGGCAAGTAATTTAAATTCTCAGTGTCTTAGTTTCTGTACAATTACAATGCCTCTACTTCATTAAGAAACTAAATTCATTATTCGAGGAGATCCTCATATAGAAGATGTGATAGAAAAGGGCAAAGTATTAAAAAGTGGGAAATTTGAACTTTTAAGAGTTATCTGGTTACTGAATGGCTAGAGACAAGAAGGTGGAGGATAGGTCCATCAATGGCTATTAGCCAGGATGGGCTGTTTGCCAGAAGCTGGGAATGGGAAACAGAGAATGGATCACTTGATTACCTCTTCTGTTCATTCTCTCTGAAGCGTCTGGCATCGGTAACTGTCAGGCTAGATGGAATCATAGAATCAAAGAATATTAGGGTTGGAAGGGACCTCAGGAGGTCATCTAGTCCAACGCCCTGCTCAAAGCAGGAGCAATCCCCAGCTAAATCATCCCAGCCAGGGCTTTGTCAAGCCTAACCTTAAAAATCTCTAAGGAAGGAGATTCCACCACCTCCCTAGGTAACTCATTCCAGTACTTCACCATTCTGAGTGAAAAAGTTTTTCCTAATATCCAACCTAAACCTCCCCCACTGCAACTTGAGACCACTACTCCTTGTTCTGCCATCAGGTACCACTGAGAACAGTCTAGATCCATCCTCTTTGGAACCCCCTTTCAGGTAGTTGAAAGCAGCTATCAAATCCCCCCTCATTCTTCTCTT
>NC_133771.1:189849307-189864290 GCF_003597395.2 Chelonoidis abingdonii | reverse complement strand
ATGAACTGAAGCTCAGCAGTTTCTCTTTGAAGTCTGGTCCTGAAGTTTTTTTGCTGCAGGATGGCTACCTTCAAATCTGCTATTGTGTGTCCAGGGAGGTTGAAGTGTTCTCTTACAGGTTTTTGTATATTGCCATTCCTAATATCTGATTTGTGTCCATTTATCCTTTTCTGTGGGGATTGTCCATCATCAGCTACTTTCTTCCATACATGCATGAAAAGAGATGTAAATTTTCAATTGCTTGTTCCTTGCTGAAATATATTTTGATTGCCATTCACACATATGGGTTTTCCCATAGCATTTTCCTGGGATGTTATACAACAGGTTAGAAGAAAATGTTACCTTCTGAAAATGGTGGAAAGATTCAAATGCTAGACAGGTTCAATCTTGCAACATTATTGGATGAATGCTTTGGATCAGTTTCTGCATTCAGCCAAAGTGCCGGAATGGGGGAGGGGGGTGTCAGAGAACCATGGCCCTCCCACTTTTTGAAAATGGACGAGCCTGTCCTGCTCTTTCCCCCGAGGCCTCGCTCCACCCTCATCCCCCCAACTAAGCTGGCAGCTGGGGAGCTTGGGCACCTGTGGGACCCCACACTGTTGATCTTCCTTCTGCCTGGGGTGGAGAGGCCCAGGGCAGATGAAGAGTCTGCAGCTTCTCAGAGCTGCCTGCATGGCTTTTACCATGGCTGGGCTGTGGCTCTGAGCCCTCCCTCCGCCCCCCCAGCTAGAGCTGGTTTGGGGTAAGAGCCACACAGGCAGCTGTGCGAAGCCATAGACATTCCTGACATGGGTGGGAGGACCAGGAGGTGGGTACGTGGGCCGGTGGCTGCTCTTGGCCCCACCCCACCCCCGGGCAGATGGAGGGTTGGCGGCTCTCGGCCCAGCTTTTGGCTTGCCAGGGGCCAGGACTGTGGGGGAAGATGAGGGGTAGGGATGGGGCCATGGAGGGGGTAAGGGCCCTGGCCCCCCCCCACACTTTTGGGAAGGCTCCACCACTCCTGCATTCAGTGCAGTTACTCCGGATTTACAACAGTGTAAGAGCACAGAACTGGCATTTAATCTATTGTAGGTATATCAACACGACCTCTTTTAGGAATTTAGTGATGACTGGATGACTGTATTGAGACTCTTTCCTGCAGCACCTGATAACTGAATTCAGGCTTGCAAATTGTACCTCAAGTTACTTGATACTTAGGCCTCCTGGCAAACTGTTTTGTAGGGATTGTCTTATACTGGAGGATTCCTGTGCTTCATTCTCTATTCTGTATACCAATGCTGAATCCAAACTGTATGCTTGATATCAGGTTTTGACATCAGTTTTTTTTCTATCCCCTTAGATACTGGCAGCATGTCAATCATTTGTCTAGAATATTTCTGGCTCTTCAACAATCTGTTTGAGAGAGCCCAACTATTACATTTATGAAGAATGGGTTTGGATGGCAAATAAGTCCCTCTTACCTCAGGTTTGGTCCAGTCAGGAAATTTACCCACCCTCAGACTGACACCTGGACTAATCTATATAGTTAGACAAGTGTGTAATGGTGATATTCACTTATGCTCTCTCATTTTATATGATCTTTGATGGCAAAGGAGGTAGTGGATCACATACCACAGTTGCTGTGGCTATGTCAGCATGTCTGTCCTCAGAGGCCTGAGATCCTGTTTGGGACTGATCCAAAATAGGGGTTTCTTGATGAATGTTACCCAGATGAAGACAGTGGAATTCAGATTTCTTCCCCCTTGATTTGTGGATTGCCTGATCAGCCCATCCACTCTGTAGTTTGGGGTGCCCTTCATTAGAGAATGGCTGCTTGAAACCCCTTTTTTTCCCCTACTGGTAAAATACTTAGGTGAATTTTTCCTACATTGCCAAGTCATGTTTGGATGAATAGCAGTCTTTGTGCTTAGTGGAAGTCTACATTCCTCTTAGTGCAAGTCTACACTACAGCACTACATCTGTGCATCTGTGCCGCTGTAGTGTGTCTGGTGAAGATCTGCTAAGCCAACAGGAGAGTGCTTTCCCATCAGCATAATTACTCCACCTTGGCAAGAAGCAGAAGCTATGTTGGCGGGAGAGCATCTCTCACCAATATAGTGCCAGCGCGGACAGTGCAAAACTTGCACTGTTTGGGGGAGGGGCTGGCTTTTTCACATCCCTGAGTGATATAAGTTAGGTAGATTTAAGCAGTACCACAGACCTGCCCTTAGTTTCTTTCTGCCATTTTTGTGGTTGCTCTGTATGCCCTGAATAGATGGGAAATTTAGCTGAGATCCCCAAAACTGCACTGAAACACATTGTTATGTGGAATGGTGGTGGAATTCCATGTGTGACTGACTGTTCTAAAAACTGTCAGTCTACAAAGTGTCAATATGGTTATCCTCCTTTCCTAATCCAGAACCCAATGAATCAGTGCAGTATCCTCAAGTAAATATTTCTCCCACGGAAGTACACGTGCTTGAGTCATCACCTCAAGCTGTCAGAAGAGAAATCAGATGGACATGGTTCTGATTTGGTGAATTGTAGAATTTTTGCAAATCTTTCTACAGACAGTGGTAATCTCATGGAGCATGCAACAATTGGAACACTCCAAAGGGATAGCAATTGAGAAGGACAGCCACAGATCCTCTTGGTAATATATCACAAAACTATTTTGGGTTCAGAAGGCAAATTATAGCCTGAACTATCTGGAAGGTTGTTTTGCCTCAGCAAAGTTTTCTCAGTCTTTGACTTGCTCAGTTTTGTCCAGTCAATAAATGTTAAGCACTAATGCACTGAGGTTTGTGGAGTCCCTTTCTACTTTGCCACAGTATCATTTACTTCAACGTGCTCAAACTCATGATTAAATTATTTTAAGAACAGGGATGCTTTTCTGAATTGGGACTTAAGTGACTTGTCCATTGTCACACAATCAGTCATTGTCATAGACATGATTGAACTCAGAATGACCAGACTCCCTACTCTTTGCTCATTCCACAGTTGGACACCTATTTACTACTGCAGGTATGTTATTTAGAAGGTATAGTCATCTCTCCCTCACTAAATACAGTCAGAATAGCTGGACATACATGTAATATTCTTCACTTCCCCTGGTCCTACCAAGACACATGGAGAATAGGCCCTACCATTTTTTATTTATTGCACTGCATAAAAAGTATACACCAGTATTGCCAACCCCAAATGTTCAAAAATCATTCACTGGGGTCAAAAAGATCATGAGACTGACTTAAATACCATGAGATTTTTAAAAAGTAATAATGCTGTGATGCTGCATTCCATACGTTTTATGAAAATAAGCTTATGAGTGTAAATATAATGTAACTGGAATGTGCCTTATGTGAAAGGCTTCTTTGTAAGGTACCATTACAAAGCTTATAATCTACTGAGTGTGTTCATCCTGTTTGTATGGATGTATCATTCTTGTATCTGAAGCTAGAAATATAAAATATTACTCTGAAGTCCTATGGTAACTATGCGAAGTGTGGGCTATTAATAGTGGCTTGGAATCTTGATGGCTCCCATTAATTAGGACAATTGGTTGTGAATGGCCCTGTTTACTCACAAACCTTCCTGGGTACGTGCAGGCCAGCCCTGAAGAATGGAGAATGAGGTCTTAAGAGTGATGTGTGATCATGTCACTTAGTACTGGAATCCATCTTAAACCTGGTGCTTTTCCATTTAAAAGGAGGGGTGGGGACCCAGCAAGACAAAAGATTCCTGGCTTGTGCCAAAGCTATAAAAGGGTGGGGAACAAATTAAAGGGTCTGCAGTCATGAGAAAACCCCTTGTCACCACCTGAGCTGGAACTAACAAGAACTGTACCAGGGGAAAGGATTGGGCCCAGACTTAGAAGGAGTCTACTCTCTGAAAGAAGCTTATCGGAATATCTGAGGATGTGATTTACCTGCAAACAGTTTCTTAATGTATCAGGCTTAGACTTGCTTGTTTTGTTTTATTTTGCTTGGTAACTTACTTTGTTCTGTCTGTTATTACTTGAAACCACTTAAATCCTACTTTTTGGACTTAATAAAATTGCTTTTGTTTTATTAACAAACCCAGAGTAAGTGATTAATACCTGGGGGAACAAACAGCTGTGCATATTTTTCTATTCAGTGTTCTAGAAGGCGGACAATTTATGAGTTTACCCTGTATAAACTTTATACAGAGTAAAACAGATTTATTCTTGGTTCGGATCCCATTGGGAACTGGGTGTCTGGGTGCTGGAGATAGGTGACTGGCTGAGCAGTTTTTGGTTAAAGTCTGCAGCTTTGGGGACGTGGACCAGACCTGGATCTGTGCTGCAGCAGACCAGTGTGTCTGGCTCAACAAGGCAGGGTTCTGGAGTCCCAAACTGGCAGTGGAAAATGGACTCAGAGGTCATTCCAGCACATCAGGTAACAGCCTCAAGAGTGTCTCTGTGACTGAACCCCTTACAAATGCATATTGGGTTATTTTTATTTGCCTTCTGGTTTTTGAGCCTTTAGAATACACTGAGGTCATATTTTCATACTTTCCTCCACAAAGGGCTAGGTACTTTAAAAAAAAAAAAAAGCTGGGATTCTGCTTTATTCACATGACTCCAGGAGCTGACTTTAAGAAAAACACCAATTATAATGAGACTCATGATAGGATTGCAAGAATTGTCAACTCTGAATACTAAAAAAAGTACCGATCCTGGGCTCTGTGTGCCCACGCCAAAAATTAAAAATACAGCTGAGTCAAAAATGAAGCTAGTCAACTGCTCCTCACCCCCAAGCCAATGAAAATGCTCATACAATCACACCAAATAAATCATAACACTCTCCTCCTTCACTATCCTATTATTCTTCACCATATTTCAAAAGCAGGTGCTCTCTCTCTCTCTCTCTCATTCCAGCAGCCCATTACCTCTCCCTCTCCCCTCCCCTGTCTTACATGCCTTGCCCACTAGTCTGTCCAAAATTTCCATTTGCCATGAGCAAGTAATTCTGTCAAGCACCAAACTAGCTACCCTTGGCTTCCTATACTGCAGCCTGAGTCTACTAACAACTTTCTGCCAGCTGGACTACCAGCATTTTTTTGTGGGGAGAATCAAGAACTTGAGATGCACATATTCCTTACATGCTCTTCACTGTGAAGAGGGTGCAAAGGAAATCAATTAGAAACAGATGGATAACCATGATTTTCTCTCTCCACTTGGACACCTCTTTTATGAATATGTCACTTACTAATATAAGGTAGCTGAAGACCTGATCCCTCAACAAAGGAATGCTGAAATAGTCCTATCGGTTTGTAAAGAAATGTTTATATAAGAAATAGATAATGAAGTTCTTATGAAAGGAAGAATTTCTGTAAAACTCTGATAACAGGCTGGAAAAAAGCGAGTTTTGCCAGCCTGTTCAGCACATTTATTAAAGACATTCTTCAGTCCTTATGTTTCACCATAAAAAATCTGAAGTCTCAAAATGGATTCAAATTCAGCCTGACCTTTAAAAACACAATGTGCTGCATGGTTTTCTGCTCAAATAAATTCTGTTTTATTTCAGAACAGGTTTCTGTCACACCAATAACAGCTAAGTTTGATGGATACCAAATGAATTTTAAATTTAGAGTGATCTATGACAAAGAGGTACAAGGCAAACCCAGTGTATTATCCATGATACTTGCTTCATAATTGAATATATACTTTAAGGGCCAGATCCTTAGTTGGTGTTCCAGGTCATAATCCATTGAGTTCCAGGCCATAATCCATTAGTGCTTATTTTTGGGTTAAATCCACAGACTGTATTTAGAACAATAATATTCTTTATTTACAGATGTTCACAGTGAAATGGTAGAAGAAGGTTTATAGAAAAATAAGAGTATTTAATGGGAGGAATATTACTTTTAGATCTGCACAGTTCATAAATCCAAACAGTATTAACAACTAACATGAAAACATTCATAAAAATTAAAGAAGTGGGCCACAATCACTCAGTTGCCTCTGTATGGGTAACAGACTATCCCAGCTGGTGGTGACTGCAGGATCAAGAACTAGGTTCAACGGGGACAGGTGAGCAAAGCCCACAGGTAAGTGAGGAACATGGAGACCTGGGAGATGGGTTGGAAACGAGAGGGAGTGTGGGCTATAATGGCAGAGAGAAAGGAGGGTCAGGGCAAAACTGGGAGACAAGATCAAACCAGTATCTTAGATGCCTATATTCAAATGAGAGAAATATGGGTAATAAGCAGGAAGAACTGAAAGTGCTAATAAATAAATATAACTATGACAATGTTGGCATCACTGAAACTTGGTGGGATAATACATATCATTGGAATGATGGTGTGTATGGGTACAGCTTACTCAGGAAGGATAGACAGGGGAAAAAGGGAGGAGGTGTTGCCTTATATATTAAAAATTTACACACTTGGACTGAGGTGGAGATGGACATAAGAGACGGAAGTATTGAGACTCTCTAGGTTAGGCTAAAAGGGGTAAAAAACAAGGGTGATGTCGTGCTAGGAGTCTACTACAGGCCACCTAACCAGGTGGAAGAGGTGGATGAGACTTTTTTTAAACAACTAACAAAATCATCCAAAGCCCAAGATTTGGTGGTGATGGGGGACTTCAACTATCTAGATATATATTGGGAAAATAACACAGCGGGGCACAGACTATCCAATAAGTTTTTGGACTGCATTGCAGACAACTTTTTATTTCAGAAGGTTGAAAAAGCTACTGGGAGGAAGCTGTTCTAGATTTGATTTTAACAAATAGGGAGGAACTCCTTGAGAATTTGAGAGTAGAAGGCAGCTTGGGTGAAAGTGATCATGAAACCATAAAGTTTGCAATTCTAAGGAAGAGTAGAAGGGAGTACAGCAAAACAGAGACAATGGATTTCAGGAAGGAGGATTTTGGTAAGCTCAGAGAGCTGATAGGTAAGGTCCCAAGGGAATCAAGGCTAAGGGGAAAAACAACTGAGAAGGGTTGGCAGTTTTTCAAAGGGACACTATTAAGGGCCCAAAAGCAAGCTATTCTGCTGGGTAGGAAAGATAGAAAATGTGGCAAAAGCCCACCTTGGCTTAACCACAAGATCTTGCATGACCTACAAAATAAAAAGGAGTCATATAAAAAATGAAAACTAGGACAGATACAAAGGATGAATATAGGCAAACAGGAATGCAGGGGCAAGATTAGAAAGGCAAGGCACAAATGAGCTCAAACTAGCTACAGGAAAAAAGGAACACGACGACTTTTTATCAATACATTAGAAGCAGGAGGAAGACCAAGGACAGGGTAGGCTCACTGCTCAGTGAGGAGGGAGAAACAGTAACAGGAAACTTGGAAATGGCAGAGATGCTAATGACTTCTTTGTTTCGGTCTTCACTGAGAAGTCTGAAGGAATGCCTAACATAGTGAATGCTTATGGGAAGGGGGTAGGTTTAAAGATAAAAAAAAAAGACCAAGTTAAAAATCACTTAGAAAAGTTAAATGCTGCAAGTCACCAGGGCCTGATGAAATGCATCCTAGAATCTCAAGGAGCTAATAGAGGAGGTATCTGAGCCTCTAGCTATTATCTTTGGAAATCATGGGAGATGGGAGAGATTCCAGAAGACTGGAAAAGGCAAATATAGTGCCCATTATTATAAAAAGGGAATAAAAACACCCAGGAAACTACAGACCAGTTTAGTTTAACTTCTGTCCAGGGAATAATGGAGCAAGTATTAAGGAAATCATCTGCAAACACTTGAAGGTGGTAAGGTGACAGGAATAGCCAGCATGGATTTGTAAAGAAGACAATCGTGTCAAACAATCGAAGCTTTCTTTGATACGATAACGAGTCTTGGATAAGGGAGAAGCGGTGATTGGTATACCTAGACTTTAGTAAAGCATTTGATACGGCTCGCATGATATTCTTATCGATAAACTAGGCAAATACAATTTAGATGGGGCTACTATAAGGTGGGTGCATAACTGGCTGGATTAGCATACTCAGAGAGTAGTTATAATGGCTCCCAATCCTGCTGAAAGGTATAACAAGTGGGTTCCGCAGGGTCTTTTGGGACTGGCTCTGTTCATATCTTCACAACAACTTAGATATTGGCATAGAAAGTACGCTTATTAACTTTGCAGATGATAACAATCTGGGAGGGATTGCAACTGCTTTGGAGGACAGGGTCATAATTCAAAATGATCTGGACAAATTGGAGAAATGGTCTGAGGTAAACAGGATGAAGTTACAACACAAATGCAAAGTGCTCCACTTAGGAAGGAAAAATCAGTTTCACACATACAAAAGGGGAAGAGACTGTCTAGAAGGAGTACAGCAGAAAGGGATTTAGGGGTATAGGACCACAGGCTAAAATATGAGTCAAGAGTGTGAATGCTGTTGCAAAAAAACCAAACGTGATTCTGGGATGTATTAACAGGTGTGTTGTGAGCAAGACATGAGAAGTCATTCTTCACGCTCTACTCTGCGCTGGTTAGGCCTCAGCTGGAATATTGTGTCCAGTTCGGCACGCATTTCAGGAAAGATGGGAGAAAGGGAGAAGGTCCAGAGAAGAGCAACAAGAATGGATTAAAGTCTTGAGAACATGACCTATGAGGAAGGCTGAAGGAATTGGGTTGTTTAGTTTGGAAAAGAAAGAGACTGAGAAGGGACATGATAGCAGTTTTCAGGAATCTAAAAGGGTGTCATAGGAGGAGGGGAGGAAACTTGTTCACTTAGCCTCTAAGGATAGAACAAGAAGCAATGGGCTTAAACTGCAGCAAGGGAGGTTAGGTTGGACATTAGGAAAAGTTCCTAACTGTCAGGGTGGTTAAACACTGGAATAAATTGCCTAGGGAGGCTGTGGAATCTCCATCTCTGGAGATATTAAGAGTAGGTTAGATAAATGTCATTCAGGGATGGTCTAGACAGTATTTGGTCCTGCCACGAGGGCAGGGAACTGGACTGGATGACCTCTTGAGGTCCCGTCCAGTCCTGGAATCTATGAATAAGATCACAGATGGAATCATTGACATTCAGATGCACATCCTTCCCTGGCTCACAACACAGTCAAAACCCAGGGACGGAAGGAAAAAGGATAATACCTCATGTATACACTAAGATTAGATCAGTGTTTATCAACCTTTTACATGCAACAACCTGCTTTTGCATAACAAACCCCCTTCCAGCCCTCTAGCCTGGACTAGGATTGGACACCATTCCCACCATTCTCACTTAGCAGGACAGGGTGGCCATGACACCTATTCACTATAGCTGGGCAAATAACTGATTTTTCAGTTCACTGGCAATTCCAAACAATTGAAACAAAAAATCATTTTGAGTTGAATCTTTTTTTTTTTTGTAAATTGAAAAAGTTGAAAACATAATTTCAATTTGGAGCCTTTTGAATTTTTTTTATGTTTTAAAATAAAATGAAAGGAAATTTTGAAAAAAAAAGTTATTTGAAATGGAAAAAGTCAAAATGTTTAGTTTAGAAAGTATCAAAATAAGCTGTTTAGATTTTTTCAGATTTTTTCTTTAAACCAAAACCACTCAGTGAAATCAACACAACTACGGGTGTCACCTACCTCTACTATTCATAATTCCCCTAAAGTCACAATCCCCCACATGCAGAACCTTGGAATTAGACTATCTCAAAGGGATAGGGTGAATCTCTTTTCTCTGTGTTGACCTCATTGCAATGTATCCCTAGTTGTCTCTAAGATCCTTTTAAAACTTACAGATAATTAATTATTCTGGAACAAAGTTCTGTTTCAGTGCCATATTCTTTGCAGTAGAAACAGTAATTTATACCAATAGACTGCATGATATTCCATTGCTCTGCCCCTTGTGAATTGTTTACACTAATGCAGGAATCGGCAACCTTTGGCCGCCAGCCCAGGTAAGCCCTAGGGCGGGCCGGGCCGATTTGTTTACCTGCCGCATCCGCAGGTTCGGCCGATCGCAGCTCCCACTGGCTGTGGTTCACTGTCCGAGGCCAATGGAGCCCATAGGAAGTGGTGGCCAGCACATCTCTCGGCCCACCACGCTTCCTGCATCCCCCATTGGCCTGGAACAGTGAACCATAGCCAGTGGGAGCTGTGATCGGCCAAACCTGCAGACACGGCAAGTAAACAAACTGACCCAGCCCACCAGGGGGCTTACCCTGACAGGCCACGTGCCAAAGGTTGCCAATCCCTGCACTAATGTATGATGAGCACACAGTTCAGCTCTAGTAATGTTTTACATCCACTTAGAACTCGTAGAAAGGACTATATAAGATGCAGAACAATAGAGCACTGGGTCCAAAGTGGCTAGCTTTTCACAGTGAAAATATGGGACTCCTGTCACAGAGAGGGAAAGGTCAGTCTGTGCTGGGATTGGTTTCGGTGGGCATTCTGAAGGTGTGCTGAAGGCTTCAAAAGGCGATCAGTCTGCCAGGGATTATAAAACTATGCAGATTAACAGGAACACCAGGATAGAGTCTGCAAACAAGGTTATTCACGGTTTTGCCAGAAGCTGGGAATGAGCGACAGAGAATGGATCATTTGATGATTATCTGTTCTGTTCATTCCCCCTGGGGCACCTGGCATTGGCCACTGTCAAAAGACAGGAGACTGGGCTAGATGGATCTGTGGTCTGACCCAGTATGGCCATTCTTATGTTCTTATATAGACAAACACAAACACAGAATTCCTGGCCTTGCTCCACCTTTAATTCTCACCTGCCACTGTAGAAACTCCAAAAATAACCCTCTTCAAGTGTAATGGGAAAAAATGTCAAAATCTTGTAAGATAGATCTGAGTACATTTCATATTTTTAGCATGGACTGAATTTGGAAACAAGAAAAAACAAAATATCAAAATGATCTTCAAATTCACAACAAAATACTACACCTGTCAACTATATGTCAGATAATGCTGTGCGATCTGCAAATAGAATACTACACCATCAGTGATTTTACATCTGAAACATCATTAATCATTTATTAACTTTATATGCTTCCTCAAAGCAAACTATAATAGATGTCAGAAATGTTATCAACTTTTTCTACTGGAGAAAAAAGGCCATGCAATACTGATCTGATCATTACATGGCACAAGAGCCATATCCATAATTTTATGAGCTAGGCAGGCATACTTCCAATTTCACAAGATAGGATAGCATAATATGTATAGCAACTGTTAATAAGTCAAAGGCCAGGTCTACACTGTGACTTTAAATCGGTTTAATGGCCGATATACCGATTTAACGCTGTATCCGTTCACACGACGTCGTCATTAATATCGAGTTAAACGGAAGACGTTGAGATGAAGGAATGAACCGTGGTGATAGGCAACACAACACAGTCCGTAACCCAAACAGGAGGCCAGGATCCTCTTTTTTGAGACCCTCCCCAAGAATCACAGTGTCTGCGCTCTCCCCTCAAGCGAGAAGGGCCAGACAGTGAGCCATGAAGCGACCCGGTAAGTGCCCTTATTCTCTGTAAACCAAACCACCAGATTAAACAAGGGACGGTTTTTTGTAGAAAACAGCATTGACAACCAGGGCTTTTGGCTTTGCAGTCGCAGACATTACTGTTACACGGAAATAATTTCGTTTAACTGTTGGGGATGGAGTAGAAATCCATCCAATTAATGTCCATATTAAGAGAATGTCGTGAGGAGGAAACTCTAAAAACCTAATTGCTATAATGGAGAAACATTCTGGCCAAGCAGCCTTCTCCTTCCCCATTAGTAAGTAACCTTTCAAACGCAATGATTTTGCATGGTGCAATGACATTTGGTATAGCAAGGCATTGGAAGAGGCATGCACACTGAAGGCATTGCATAAACAAACGTTCTGCCTCCTGCGGTGCTATTGTTCAGGAGAGAGATATTAATCCATGTTTACGTTTGTAGAAACATCAGGAAGTACAGGGGGCAACATGTTGGGCGATTGCTTAACTACTGCCAGGAAGCGGGGGGGATTGGAGGAGGGATTGGCGGACGGTTTCAGCGTCTGGGCAAGCAGGATTCTCCTGCTACCAGCACAATGGCGATGCGGGGGGTGATGTAAGGGTGATCATTAGCAGTGATCGTATGATAGGGAGGCCATGGCCGCTGTTGGTTGGATGTGAAAGAGGGGGGTTTGGGGGCTTTTTGCACTCAACATAAGTTTTGTTTTCCCAAGGCGTATGGGGGGGGATTTTCTTTGTATAAATCTGTTAATTTACCTCGGCCTCCAAATGCAGGCTCTTATGTTCTGGATATACATTTGTGAATAGGGACGCACCTTGCCCGCAGCTTGCCAGGTACCCCTGTGCCAAGCTGCTTGTATACCTTGTCCACAAGTCGCCCCTCCAGCTCCGCCAGACTGTGGTGCATCGTCCACCTACTGGGCTGCGGGAAGCACACGAGGCCAAGATGTCGTTGCCACCTTCCCGTGCACTCCATTTGCCTTCGACAGCAACCCAACCAGTTGAGCTTTGATCGGCCCAACCTGCAGATGCGCAGCGGAACAAAACGGCCGGCCCAGGGGGCTTACCCTTACGTCGCTGCATTGCCAAAGGTGCCATCTCTTGTCTAATTAGAAAAGAATAGATGGATGCTCCAATTCCCTTGCTGCATTGTAAATAATTTCTGGTACACTATTCAAAAGACAGTAAATCCCTACTGACACAACCATTACCATCAGTTATTTAGAACCAGATATGACACCCGAATTTCATGACGATTCTCTCTTGTTGACGAATCTAAGTAACTAACCATGAAATTCCCATGCCCAGTAAGTCAAGAGAGCTTCATTGATTTTTTCAGTTGGGAATTCAGGATCTATTTATTGGATGACTCTAGCAAAAGAGAAAGTTTTATAAGTGGACAAACAAAACAAGTCATCACCATTACTAAAGTAAATCTGTATTGTATAGTTCCAGAAGTCGTGAACTGCGCATGATTCATAAAACTGTGAATACCGGGTGCAGGAAATAGAATGGACATGAAGGTGATGCAAAGTTAGAAAAATAAAGGGGGAGTACAGGCGAGGAGTACGGGAATAGAGAGACACGGATATCAGGAGCTGCTCGCGTCACACGGCTCACCATGTGGGTAACGATAGCCCTGACACTGCAGAGGCAAAGCTGGATGGGACCCCAAGTCACAAGCAGGCTGGCGACTATAGCCAACGTAATAAGCGATCAAAAAAGAACAACTGTGCGTCTAACCGGGACAGCGCCCGTTAGGTTGGCATACTGAATATGCGTACAAAAAAAAGACCCACTACTAATGTTAAACTTAATTCCATGACGTAAGTCACGCTGTTATCCAGGTCAATAAATATGCCACTTCACCTTTTTACTCTATTGTTGTCATTTGAGGACACACGCAGGCCACTCAAAGATGCTCCTGACAAATAATCAGTGTTTCTTAAACACCCCTGTATAAAAAATAATAACATACAGAATAAAACATACCAAAATGCCTATTATCCTCACCAATATCTTATTTCTCTAATTTTTCTACGACCTCGATTTATAAACTTTTCAACCCCTGTAAAGTATATTCTTATCTTGCTGCCACCATACAAACTGCACTATGCAGCTGATGATATCTGGTCACTAGTAAATTTTCTTAGCACAATCACATCTCACGTACTAGACCTTAGATTCCTGCGTTATTTATATTTAATCTTATACCTCATACACGATGTGGAACCTTTCAGTTCCTATTTTTACCACGTCTGTTAAAATGCCCACCATCGTTCAAAAGCCTCCTAGCATGTATTACCAATGTCCAGTGCAAACCCATATGCCGCATATTGGTTTTTTGTTTTTGTCACTAATTCTAATAAAGCTAGTTAGCTTCCTTTATGTAATTAGAGGAGGTCATATCTTTATGAAATCCTCGATTATCCACTGAAACTTTACCCTCAATAGGCCTAAAGCTCTCAGTCTGACATTCACAGGGTGAGGCATGGCACTTTTGATTTCTTAACTATGGTGTTCGTTTCACTAGCTTCCATCTCCCGAGAGAGATTTTGCTATGTAGGTTTGGGTAGTCGTTTCGTCATGATCTGTTCATTCTTACCATACTAATGCCGTGGTTAATACTCTTTATAGATTTTCATACATTGGGTGTCATTGTAGTTCAGTAGAGTAAATTTTGTACATCCTGTCGGTGTTTCGTAATATAAGCAAATAGTTGCTTAATTGTGCTGGGTGTAAACATAAGTCATTGACCAGTTGGTCGGCAGCAAGTTGCAGATTGGCGTTCATCGTAGGGCCTAGCAATTCTGTCCCACTTATCCAATATTCTTCTTTCTCTCATCGCATACCGAGAGTTGATGGAAGCGCAAATTGCAGACAAGCTCATCTCAAGAGACCATGCTAGTGTGTCGTGTATGGCCTGACCAGTAAAATCAGGCGATTGGAAGCCCCTCTTTGGCGTGGGTACTCCGGTGATGGCGGTTTGGCTGCACTCTTGCTTTGTTTAGCTGCGGTCATCTGGCCGGTTTTGCGCCAGCGACCACTAAGAATTTGATTCAGCCAACCCGCTTCCCTACTCCCAAGCTCCCGCCTGGGTGTGGTTTCGCTGTAGGAGTGCTCTCGAGGCCCCTGATTTTTAGTAGAATGGTTTAGGTCTCAGGTAGCCACCTTGGGGACAGCAGTTATTCGTGAGGCGTCGTCCCAGGTATTTGGTCGGTGGGTGATGGTGCGCACAGGAATCTGCCAAGAGCCCAGTGAGTGTGCTCGGGTGGTTCAACACATCCTTCTGTGCTTCGTGTCACTGCATTGTGCGTCTAACACAGGGCGGCGGACGCGCACGCTCCATACCATTCGTGCAGCGAGTTATTGGTCGAGGCGTAGACTAACCCGATTATTACCAACCAGATCTTTAATTAAAATCGGTAGTTGTTTATGCGCTTTCACTAGGTGGATCACACAATGCGCTTTGTTGGCATTCCATTTGTCCAAAGGCTTGACGTCTGGCCAGAGGAGCCGGTCCACGCACTGGGGAGCGGTTGCCTCCAGCTATCCCAGTTCCCCCCGCACTTGTTCC
>NC_133771.1:189843089-189849282 GCF_003597395.2 Chelonoidis abingdonii | reverse complement strand
CCCCTCTGGTCTCTATATGACGTGAACTGGGAATAGGACACTATCGAATTCTCCCAGAACATTTTGCTGGGCTTGAATTCCTTCCAAATATTTTGCTGCTTGAGAGCAACTAGCATAGAGCTAAGTGACTGACATTAGCTGTGTTATCTCCTCTGAACTGGGCTCCCAATTTGTTTAGTTCAGTCAAAATACAAAACATGCCAGTCGACCTCATAACCCAGCTGTTGGTGGCTGTATGATAGAGTAGCATGTCATTTTACCAGATATCAGAAGGAGCAGATTGAGGAGGCAGAGCTGAAATAATTCTCTCCAAATCCAGAATCCAAGCTGTCTTGGCTCAGAACATAGTTGTAGGAGCTGCCTTTCTCAAGTTGTTGCCTTGGAAGGCACCTTATATATCCAGCTTTAAGGTTTGCATAGTTAACACAGTTCAAAGAATAAGGTGCTGTCTGTTAATTGTCAGCATACCCACTCAGGTATGCTTCTGGCCAAACCCAGAGGCGTGCCAGCATATGGCCACATGCTCTTTGGGTACGTCTACATGCACGATTATTTCGAATTAGCTTAAACCGATATACAAAACAGATCTATAAAATCGGTTTAGCGCGGTCCACAGGGGATCCCGAAATCGATTGTTTGCGTCCATGGTCCAAAGCTACCATCGATTCAGAGCGGTGCACTGTGGGTAGCTGTTCGCTCAGCATCCCATAGTTCCCACTTCCGTGTTGAGAGCACAGTGCCTGATGGGCAGAAAAACTGCCCCGGGTGGTGCTGGGTCAGGCCTCACCCCTCCCTTTGTGAAGGTAGCAGACAACCTTTGGCGCCTTTTTCGCGAGTGCATTGAGCAACGCCATAGCACAGCAATCTTCCCTTTTTTTTTCACGTGTTGTGTGGGGGCAGAAAACTGAGGAGCTGTTCCCTGAACCGCAGACACTGTGTTGAACCTACAGACATTGGGAGCTCAGCCAAGAATGCAAAATTTCAGAGACTGCTGTGGACGGTGGGATAGCTGGAGTCCTCAGTACCCCTCCCTCCCTCATGAGCGTCCATTGAGTCTCTGGCTTCCCGTTACGCCTGTCACACAGCGCTGTGTATCCTGGATGTTTTTTTATTCAAACGCTTGGCATTTTGTGTTCTGTAAACGGAGCTGGATACAAAGATTTGTCTCCCATACAGCGATCAGACCTAGTATCTCCCGTAGTCGTGCTGGAGCTCTTTTCAATTTCAAACTGCATCACCAGCCGTGCTGATCAGAGCTCCCACGCGGGCAAGCAGGAAAGTAATTCAAAAGTTCGCGGGGCTTTCCTGTTTACCTGCCCGCTGCATCCGATTCAGATTGCTGTCCAGAGCGGTCAGTGCTGCACTCTGGGATGCCGCCCGGAGGCCAATAACGTCGATTTCCGTCCACATGAACCCTAATCCGAGTTATCACTATCGAATTTATGCGCTACTCCTCTCGTTGGAGGAGATCCGAAATCGATTTAAGGAGCTTCCTCTCCATCTTCCCCCTCGGCTACATCATCAGAAACACTTGATATTTCAATCCCAAAGTCTCCTCGGACAGCGAACCACAGCCAGTTGGAGCTGTGATCGGCCAAACCTGCAGATGCGGCAGGTAAACAAACCGGCCCGGCCCGCCAGGGGGCTTACCCTGGTGGGCTGCATGCCAAAGGTTGCCAATCTCTGGTCTAATAGAAAGAATAGAATGGATTGCTCCAGATTCCCCTTGCTGCATGTAATTTATGTACACTATTCAAAGACAGTAAATCCCTACTGACAAATACCATTACCATCAAGGTATTTAGGAACAGATATGACACCCTAACATGAAGATCTCTCTGTAGAAGGAATCTAAGTAACTAACCATGAAATCCCAGCCCACTGAAGTCAATGAGAGCTTTGCCATTGATTTCAGTGGAATCAGGATTTCATATTATGATGACTTCTAATCACAAAGAGAAAGTTATAAGTGACAAACAAAACAATTCCATGTTTCACCGCATTTTACATAAAATAAAGTACTTGTATTGTATAGTATATCCAGAAGTCTAACTTAGATTATCAGAAAATTTACTGTGAATTATCCTGTGTTCAGTTTTGGAAGATAGAATGTACAGTTGAAAAGTTAATGTATTAGAAAATAGAAAAATAAGAATGGTGAGTAAAGCTATTATGTATTTTTCTGTTATTATTATTATTAGGAGAACACTGATTATTTGTCAGGAGCATCTGCTCCTCAAATGACACAATAGAGTAAAAATTGGCAACTGACACTTGCAAGTTAATTTCAAAGGCTTGTTGTATGACCAAAGTTCACATTTAGCAGCTGTCGATTTGCTATAGACAACTGTAATAAAAATCAGGGGGAAAAAGAGAAATCTTGCCTTGCTAAAAGGACAGCTGGGCCTAGAATTTTTTTTGTTATTTTGTTTGTTTGATTTTCAAGTGTATTCAAAAATAAACCCATCTTTCATTAAGATATATTTTATTTAAGTAAATTCTTCATCCAGCAATGAAGAACTCACCAGCAGCTAGACAATCAGAAAGAACATTCTAAAAAATGTTTGCATTTGCACCACAGTACTGCCTTTAAACACTATTATGTCTCCACATTTTTCACCTTTGCTGATGTTAAACTGCAGACAGATCCTAATTTAATGGACCGTCCATTCCACGTCATCCTCCACCATCTATCAAAAAGCCATCCAGCATATATCAGTTATTTAACCTAAACATTATTTGAACAAAAGACTCAAATGTCTTAACTTACAGTTATGGCAACAGACTGATACTGTCACAGTTAAGTTGGTGTCAGCATTTCCTCTGTTAACTCATATTTACATGGATTTATAATGTGATCCTTGGTCTAAAAAAAGAGCTTAATTCTGAATAGGTCTGCTGCAATTGCTGAGATTCACTAATAACAATATGTCAAAATAAGGGCATGGAAGATGCAGACCAAGCTAACAAAACTATTTTAATTTACTGGATTACTAAATCAGGCTGCTGCTGGAGTAGTCCTGATGCTGTTTGGGCTGCATGGTGTCAGTACCACAAAATTTGATTCAGCCACCCCTCCATACCAACGGAGGAGTGACTAGACCAAATTTTAGTGAATGGTGTTACAACCTGGCATATAGGGAGTCTATTCCTGTATGGTGAAGCACAGGGGAATCTGCCAAAACCATAGTTCCTGGTGGCAATGTCTCATATACTGTGTAGGTAAGAGAGGGTACGTCTACACTGCACGATTATTTCGAATTAGCTTAAACCGATATTACAAAACAGATCTAATAAAATCGGTTTAGCGCGTCCACAGTGGGATCACAAAATCGATTGTTTGCATCCATGGTCCAAAGCTACCATCGATTTCAGGAGCGGTGCACTGTGGGTAGCTGTTCCTCAGCTATCCCATAGTTCCCACTTCCGTGTTGAGAGCACAGTGCCTGATGGGGCAGAAAACATTGCCCCGGGTAAAAGGGAACAGCACGGGACTCCCCTGTTCATCGACGAGTAAAAGTAGGGACTTAGGACAGGCCGTTACCAAGAAAGCAGAGAAGCAAACGGAAGGTCAGGCTCTGAGCCGAAACATGCCGCTTCTATGCTGAACTACATGCAATTTTGGGTCAGCGCTACCAGTGCCCACCCCTGTCCGTGGATTCAGACTTTGGGATTGAATATCAAGTGTTTCTGAGGATGTAGCCGAGGGGGAAGATGGAGAGAATTGAGGATGAAGAGACTGGTGAGAATACACCAGCAGTCCGTAAACCCCAACAGCCAGGATCTTTTGAGACCCAAGAATTACAGTCCTGCGCTCCCAAGCGACAGACCAGACAGTGAAGCATGGAAGCGCCTCGGTAAGTGTCCCTTCATTCTGTACAACACGATTAACAAGAGTTTTTTTAGATCGCATTGACACCAGGGCTTTCTGCCAGTCGCAGCCATTAGGTTACAGGAAATTTCGTTAACATGTCTGGGGATGGAGCGAAAATCCTCCAAATTAATTCTCGATGAATCGATCTGGGTGGGGAGAGACTCAAAAACCCTTATGTATAATATGGGTTTTGAGTTATTACAGTTTCTGGTTGCCTAATGGGCTGGGCCTTAATCTTCGTGGTCCTCGGTTTTTTGTGGTTTTTTGGGCCATAGTATGGTTTTAACTTTTCAATGCCGGGGTGGTTTTAGTATGCCATTTTGCTAAGACTGATGTTTTTGGTACGTTGTTTGGTTGGTGCTATGGCCATGTGGGCACTTTGAATGTAGTGGGCTATTTGCAGGAAGGTAGGCTGTGTTTATGTATACGATCTTGCCTCCTTTGTCTGGTGTATTTGGTTGTTATTGGTCTCAGTGAGAGATATATTTTTTTGGAGGGTGTGTGCGCATTTGTTTGGTTACTTCGTTAGGGTTGGGTGTTTTGTGAGTGGTAGAAACAGGAATTTTTGAGGTATTAGGGGGGATCAGGTACTATTGTTGGCGATTTGTGGTGTGTTCGGCGTGATTCTTGGTCTTTTTTCAGGTATGCTGTGGTGGGGGGATGGGTTGGTTTTTGGCGGGTAAGGAAGGTGTATTAGCGTGACGTAGTTGGTTTTCAGCGTCTGGTCAAGTTCTGTAGGTTCCTTCCAGCACTTTCAGCAACCTTGGTTTTTTTTGGGTTTTGGCTTTGCTGCGGGTTGGTGAACGTTGGGTGAAGCTTATCTGGTAGGCACGTGTCGATTTCTTGGTGTTTTATTAGTGATAGGAAGGTTGCTCGAGTCGTGTGCTGCTTTTTGTTTTTTGGTTTTTTGGATTGTGAGCATATGAGTGTGGGCTTTTTAGGGTTTTATGGCCTTTGGGCGGTTCCGTCTTAAATCGGTATTCGGTAGTTTCATAGGATCATATAGATCACTGTGTATATGAATCAGTCGGAGAAGTCAAAGCTTTTAAAGCCTTACTTACCATCGCCTTGTGTCGTTGTGTAATTGTGTGTGTTTAGTGTGTAGCCGTGCCTGCTGGTCTGTGTGTGCGCCACAGTTTTGGGTTTTGTTGGTTGGCCGGGGTCACATAATTTTTCTTAGTCCATCCGATTATTATTTAAACGATACATAAATGCGACTTGAGTAATAGAGATCACATGTGCGTCTTGGGGTGTGTTTATTGCGGTTGGAGTGGTTTTTTGACGCGGTTGGATAAGAGTAACTAGCATGTTCTGTAAAGGTATCTTCTGAGGTCTAGTGTGTTTTGTTTGGCTTATCACTTCCGGTTGGATTGTGTTTTGGGCGTCGTCCCATTTTATTTGGACATGCTGTGTCATTGTGCGTGGTATTGTCTGCTTTCTGTTGTGTTTTTGGTGGTTTGGTGGGTTTTGTTTTTTTGTGCAGTCCCTACGCCATCACGAGGCGTGCTCTGATACGGCGGAGGAAGAAGACGCGGAAGAATGCAAATGTTCAACACGAAGACGTAATTGAACCGTGAACACGCAATTGAGAGGGATAATAATCGATGTTATTAATTTTTGAATTGGGTTTGGCATGGAGTTGATGTGGTTATGGCTTAAATGGGTGATTAGGATGGGAGGTTTTGATGCCTAGTGGTTTTTGGTTTTTGATTGAGTTTTTTGTGGGCGGTATTACTGTAGAGGGCTTCTTTTGGTTTTGGGGGTTGGTGGTGTTCAGGAGTTAGTTGTTCTTCGGAGCGTTGGTTGTTGAGTTGATGTGGCGATATCGCGTGTATGTTTTGGGTCTGCTGTGTGGGGCGTGTTTTGTCGTGTCCTAGAGGCTTGAGGAGTTCTCTGTTCGTTCACGTTGTTTGGTTCTTGGAGTGGGTTTTTTTTCTTTTTTTCAGGAGAGACGCAGTTCGCAAGGGGATGGCTGTGGCTGTTTATCAGTCGCATAGTAGGTGCCGGCGGCAGCCTCGGCTCTGTTAATAATCCTCTTCGCTGGGTCTAATATGATTTGGCACGTTGTCGGCCAATATCTCCTTCACGTTCGGCAGTTGTTTTGTGGTGTATCGTTTGGTGGATGTAGTACTTGGGTGATGGCTGGCTTTGGGGGATTAGGGCTTCTGCAGCCGGTCCGTCTATCTCCTCCACACCTCTGCGAGTTCTAAAGTAAAAAGCGTTTGGTTATGATGTACGCGTCTAACCATGTTGGCTTAAGTTGGCTCTGTTCTTCTTTGCCTCCTCCTGTTTGTTTGGGACTACCAAATGCACAGCAGG
>NC_133771.1:189803022-189840266 GCF_003597395.2 Chelonoidis abingdonii | reverse complement strand
TCATATAGTCACACGAGATCCCGAGGTTGTGACACCGGTCAAGATACCGCTTTGTGATCTCAGGTTCCATGAATTCTTGCTATGGCTTTGCTCATGCACTTGAAAAGGCGCAGAAGGTTGTCTGCTTCCTTCACAAAGGAGGGGTGAGCTGTACCCAGCACATCAGCCATAGACTTTGAAATTCTTTCAAAAACTTTTTCATTTCGTCTTTTGGAACGCAGTGCTGTGAGCACTGAGTCCTCACCCCAGATAGCGATCAGATCCAGAACCTCATTCCCATTACCCCCACTGTCACAGACAGGTAATGGACTGTGTACACTTTTCTGTGGAATAGGGGAGTGGGTAGCCAGATCACGTAATACTGAAACAGGCAAAACATTGAAGTTTCCAAGATCAAAGCACCTTTGCTACGGTTGCATAACCCAGGAGCCTTTGGCATTTGCGTGGTCTGGTAACAAGAAAGTTTGAAAAGCTAGAGCCCTAATAGATAAAGGCCTAGGAGCCAAATTCTTAGTTGCTGGTCAGGGCTGCCCGGAGGATTCAGGGGGCCTGGGGCAAAGTGGGGGAGCTGCAGCACTTGTACTCACCCGGCAGCGGTCCAGGTCTTCAGCATCATTTCGGCGGCGGGGGGTCCTTCAGTCGCTCCACCTCTTGGGCAGCACTGAAGGCCCCCTGATGGTGAAATGTTGCCAAAGACCTGGAGCGACTGAAGAGCCCCCCGCAGCCAAAGACCTGGACTGCTGCTGGGCTGGGGCTTGTGGGGCCTCTGAGGGGCCTGGAGCAAATTGCCCCACTTGGCCCCACCCCTGGGCAGCTCCGCTGCTGGTTAGAGCTGGGGGAAAGAGGAGAGGAGAAAAAAAATTAATGAAGATGCACCTATTGCCTAGAACTGGGTCATTGACTACAGCCCCCTACATTCACTAGCAAGACCAAGTACTGATTTTGCCCCAGATCTCTAAAGGGCCCCCTAAAGGATTGAGCTCACAATCCTGAGTTTAGCAGGCCACTGCTCAAACCCCTGAGCTAGCTCTGCCCCCTGTTACCAGTTGCAATTTTCTGATTCAGTCCCACCATTGTTTAAATGAGGCTGCTCTAAATTATTCTGGCTGGTTATGGCCCCCAGAGACCATTATGCCCACTGAGAATTGATGGAGTGCAGTAGTACTCTGGACAAGTGCGTTTTGCCAGGGGCTGCAAAAGAGGATGCTCTGTGTGGGGGGGGGGAATGCTTCAAGCTGGGGGAATCCCCAGCTGGGCAGATCTACCAGCTTTCCAGACCCTTTGTGCCATCAGAATGATGCAAAGGGGCCAGACTACAGAAAAGATCCCAGTCCTTAATTCTTCTGACACTTTTTTTGCCTCATAAACTAAATATTATTTTAAAAACTTTTAAATAAATGTAATCCTCTTCTGTGTGAAATGAAATGAGTCTTACACTGTCTTTTAAGGCTCAGTATCTTAATCCTTAAATCATAGCCTTTAGTTCTTTGATTATGCACTAGTTAAATAAATAGAGCCTGAAGAGATTTTCAGCTTCTTTACATATCTTGTCCTCTAAGTGCCATTTATCTTTTTTATTCCTTTCTTGATTTTTTTTCCAGTGCAATATCTTTTTACTATGCTTCCAGTATTACTCACAAGTTTTCGTGCATAACACATCAATACACTTGTGTCCCAGAGAATACACTATAAGGATGATGACACATATTATAAGGAAATAATGCGATTGCATTGTGGTGAACCAGAGTGAGATGTCACTTTTGGTTGCTATTGTGTGTACTGTAGTCAATGGATCCTGGATGCTATAGGATGATATGACAGGGCATGCAGAATTCCAAGCTTTATTGCCAGGACTTATTTACAGTAATAATTGACAAGTGTATAGCTCTTTGTGTTCCCTGTGAATGAACAATTGTAAGGCCCTTTCATTGTACTGGTTTAATTCTAAGGAGGAGGGCTTTATCATCAAGCCTTGCTATACATTCTCAAACAACTACATTGCCTCCAATGACAATATCAAAAGTATGAAAATATAATCAGTTACAAATTTCTATCCTATTTATGATTTGACAGAAGCCTGTAGAGTAAAAGCTCAGAGAAATTACATCCTTTGGCTGCAGTATGTACTTTTACACTGCAATACATTTTTTTTTTGTTAAGGTTAAACAAAAGATTTAGGACATCAGAGTCATTATACATCTCTACCTCTATAAAACGCTGTCCTTGGGGGCCAAAAAAATCTTACCATGTTATAAGTGAAACCATGTTATATTGAACTTGCTTTGATCCAATGGAGTGCGCAGCCAGGCCCCCTCCCCCTCCCCCGGAGCACTGCTTTGCCGCATTATATCCAAATTTGTGTTATATTGGGTGGCGTTATGTCGAGGTAGCGGTGTAGTTAATCCTGGGAGTCTACTACATAATATAGATGTACTTGTGCACTGGTAAGGGTGGAAAGTTGTGCACAATTCTTACATTTTCCTTAGCATATTTTTTGGTGGCTAAAGCTCAGTGAGTCAGCATGAAGAAGCCCTAGCACAGAGGTAGGCAACCTATGGCACATGAGCTGATTTTTCAGTGCCACTCACACTGCCCAGGTTCTAGCCACCGGTCTGGGGCGCTCTGCATTTTAATTTAATTTTAAATGAAGCTTCTTAAAACATTTTAAAAACCTTATTTACTTTACATACAACAATAGTTTAGTTATATATTATAGACTTATAGAAAGAGACCTTCTAAAAAATGTTAAAATGTATGACTGGAATGTGAAACATTAAGTTAGACTGAATAAAAGAAGACTCGGCACACCACTTCTGAAAGGTTGCCAACCCCTGCCCTAGGCAGTTTCCAGCAAACAACAAGTTTATCTTTTGCGTAGTTGCTGAGGGTACAGTAACAAGTTTGAACTAGTGACCAAAGACGCAATCAGATTCAGACATGCTGGTTTTGTCTACATCAGAGAAATCTACCATGCTAAGAACAATGAGGTTCCCTAGCATGTTTGTAAAACATATCATATCCACTGACAGAGGTGTTCCAAACAGTTCACATGTATGCCAAATACCATTTGAAGCAGACATCCTCGCAGTAAACAATGGTTTATCCTGAACTGGTTTATTGCCTGGGTGAATAATGCTGAAATGATTCGGACAGTCCTCCCACTGCTGTCCCACAATGCACCAGTAGTTTTTTGAAATCTCCCAGGATCCACTGCCTCTGAGAGCTGTGCCAGAGGGCATTACTTCTGGAGCAGTTTAAAATGGTGCTACCGTACATATGTTCAAATCATGACTACTGTAAAGGCACTGAACAATGTGTGCTTTCTCCAATGCAATCATACTGATTCAAACAATAATAGTTCAATTGTATGGTTTATATAGAGCCTTAGAGAAAATCCACTAGATGTTACCTGCTAGTGAGAGAGGGAACTGTCTTTGGAAACACAGAGTACTTGGCCTAATTGCTAAAATGTTGGGTTATGACCTGCTGATGTTTTTCTTTAATTCTATGTTTAAATATTTTTGATAAGTCAAGAACTATAAAGCTCAAGAATAAAACTTTGTACAAAAATGTTACATGGTTAAAGACTTCTTGTTTCATTGCTGAACAAGCTGACCCATTTCATGAATGTACACATATTTTGTAGACATTTTGCAAAATATTTGCATAAATGAAATCTGCATTACGTTTGCCCTGGACAAACAATGAAAAAAGCAGTTTTAAGTTTTCCTGTATCTCTGAGATCAGACTCATGGCCAAGATTTTCAAAAGCAAATACTGATTTTGGATGCCCCAATTGTTGGGTTCAGAAAGTGTTTTGAAATTCAAGGCCCTTTCATGGCATCTAAAATTAAAATATTAAAATCTTAGTTCATGTCTTTATTGTACAGCAGGGATAGGCAGCCTTTGGCATGCAGCCCACCAGGGTAAGCCCCCTGGCAGACCGGGCCAGTTTGTTTACCTGCCATGTCCGCAGGTTCGGCTGATCACAGCTCCCACTGGCCGCGGTTCACCATACGAGACCAATGGGGGCCATGGGAAGTGGCAGCCAGCATATCCCTCAGCCCGTGCTGCTGCTCACAACCCCATTGGCCTGGAACAGAGAACTGTGGCCAGTGGGAGCTGCGATCAGCCAAACATGTAGATACAGCAGGTAAACATATGGACCGGCCCGCCAGGGGGCTTACCCTAGCGGGCTGCAGGCCAAAAGTTGCCAATCCCTGGTGTAGACAAATCTATGGACTCACAACTTCCAGAAAAATCTTTTTATCTTTGAGAATGGTATCATAGCCCTAAACAAATAGTCAGTGTTATGCTTTGAGGTCCTGCCAGAAAATATTATTTCGTAAGAAGTACAAAAAGGGATATCTCTGTTCACTGCCTGAGATAGGTGGCAGCATACATTTGCTTCATTCTATATCAGAAAGTACCCCTATGTTCAGGGTTGGCAGAATTTGATCTTTTTTATTTTTATAATTTTAATGGATAATATGTTGATTTTAATGCATTTTTTCCTATCAATTATATTTTCACAGCTGTGGGAAATTACGGGAAGGTCACAGAACGGGAAAGTCAGACAATGATTATTTAATTACAGATGTTGAAATTAAGAAGTTAATGCTTTATAATGTTAAAACACAAATTGTCAAAATCACATGTCAAAATAAACAAAGCAAATATCCTTAAATCAAGTTCTAGTAAGTTCTCAAGAAGCATTTTCCTTACTTTGCCTATCTGTAAAATTTGATTATTATAAATGGAAATATTTTTCTGCAGTTTGTGAGACTACAGTGAAATTGATATTCACCAACATTTAAAAATAAAATACCGCTAAGCCTACTGTGAGATGTGGTCTGCCTTCAAGGGGAGTATCTCCTACTAGTCACTCAGTCTGCCACCTGGCTTGGCACTTGTAGAGTTTTGAATGGTCCAGTATATACCTCTTGAGATTTAAGCATTCCAGGAATGAATGGTGTTTGGGGAAGGAATCTGGGGACTGTACCTTTAAGGGACTGAAACTGTGAAGAGATGGCTGGGAAAGGCTCCCCTCTCACCCAACCAACTGGGAAAGAATTTGGAGAAGAGGAGCACCATAAAGGCTGCCTCTCCCCTCACAGCAGACAGACACTGGCAAGAGAAGGCTGGCCTGCTGAACCCTCCAGTCTGGACGGTTTATTGATTGGGAAAGATGTTCAGCTGAAGGGAGTAGGCAAAAGCCTTGCAGCTGACTCACTTAAGGAATCATAGAAGATTAGGGTTGGAAGAGACCTCAGGAGTCATCTAGTCCAACCCCCTGCTCAAAGCAGGACCAACACCAACTAAATCATTCCAGCCAGGGCTTTGTCAAACCAGGCTTAAAAACCACCTCTCTAGATAACCCATTCCAGTGCTTCAACATTCTCCTAGTGAAATAGTTTTTCCTAATATCCAATCTAGACCTCTCCCACTGCAACTTGAAACCACTGCTTCTTGTTCTCTCATTTGCCACCACTGAGAACAGCCTAACTCCATCCTCTTTGGAACCCCCCTTCAGTTGGTTGAAGGCTATCAAATCCCCCCTTACTCTTCTCTTCTGCAGACTAAATAACCCCAGTTCCCTCAGCCTCTCCTTGTAAGTCATGTGCCCCAGCCCCCTAATCATTTTTGCTGCACGCTCTCCAACTTGTCCACATCCCTTCTATAGTGGGGAGACCAAAACTGGACACAATAATCCAGGTATGGCCTCACCAGTGCTGAATAGAGGGCAATAATCACTTCCCTTAATCTGTTGGCAATGCTCCTACTAGTGCAGCCAAACATGCCATTAGCCTTCTTGGCAACAAGGGCACACTGTTGACTCAGATCCAGCTTCTCGTCCACTGTAATCCTCAGGTCCTTTTCTGCAGAACTGCTGCTTAAACAGTCCATCCCTAGCCTATAGCAGTGCATGGGATTCTTCTGTCCTAAGTGTAGGACTCTGCACTTGTTCTTGTTGAACCTCATCAGATTTTTTTTTTGGTACAATCCTCTAATTTGTCTAGGTCACTCTGGACCCTATCCCTACTCTCCAGGTATCTATCCCTCCCCCCAACTTAGTGTCCTACGCAAACTTGCTGATAGTGCAATCCATCCCATCATTAATGAAGATATTGAACAAAACCGGCCCCAGGACCGACCTCTGGGGCATTCCGCTTGACACTGAGCTGTTGATCACTGCCCGTTGTGCCCGACAATCTAGCCAGCTTTCTATCCACCTTATAGTTATTCATCCAATCCATATTTTTTAAACTTACTTGCAAGAATACTGTGGGAGAAGGTATCAAAAGCTTTGCTAAGTCAAGATATGTCCATCCACATCAGGAAGTAACCCTGAGACACAAACCCAAGCTCCAGAGAGAGAACTTAGAGGAAACTCCTGTTAGGAGAGTAATATCATAGAATTATAGAAGATTAGAGTTGGAAGACCTCAGGATGTCATCTAGTCCAAACCCCTGCTCAAAGCAGGACCAACCTCAACTAAATCATCCCAGTTAGGGCTTTGTCAAGCTGAGCCTTAAAAATCTCTAAGGATGGAGATTCCACATATAATGGCTGCTCTAAGGCAGTGTAGCTATCTCAGGTATAACTGTAGTCCAAGAGAGATGTCTGAAAGGGAGCTCCTGATCAAAAGAGAGAGGTACTGACTGTTTTAAGGCCATGGCAGAGAAAACTGATAGCAATACAATCCTGTCACTGCAGGGAAGACCTGAGACTGGCTTTTAGGAAACTGGCCCCAGGAGAACCTGTGAGGAACCACCAAAGTCCACGTGGGGAAAGAAGAGCTTGCAGATCCTGTAAAGATGCCAGTGAGCAAGACAAAGTTAGTAGCAGAAGCCAAGAAAAATGGAGAGGGACAGAAGGAACATTTCTTATCTGCTTAAATAGGGTCCCTGGTCTGGAACTCAGAGAAGGGGATAGACCTGGTTCCCTTCCTCTCCCCCAGATCCAGAAAAGAAGCCTGGGTGTCAAGAAATAAGCTAAGAATAGCAAGTTCTAGACCAGGAGACAGGTTTGAAGAGCATTACATTTAGATCTTCCTATTTTCTGGAATTCTCTGTTAATCCCCAGGAGGGGAATGGATTGAGCAGGCAATCTAGCCAGAAGAGTAGGCCACATACAATAGACTGGTGGTGGTAGACTTGAAAAAAGCCTTTCAACACCACACCCAGGCATGGGGGATGCTCTGGAAGTGAGAGGCATGATGACACCTACCTATGTTCATAAGCCCTTCAATCAAATCTTCATGGAGAAAGTCTGCAGATAGTTAATTTTGGATGTCATGTATTAATCTTCTGTGCATAGGCCCATTGGTAAATTGCTATTAATAAACTACCAATACTATATTAAAGTAATACATATCATTTATGCAATATTGTACAAAACTTAATGCTGGAGATGTATGAAGCACTTGAGATCTTAAACCGAGTACATTTTTACAATGTATTAAAATATTGTTCTTCCTTCCTCTTTGTAATGCCCTGTGTACATTTAAGAAGCACTCATATAAAAATAACACTTTCCTCAGAAGTTCCTAAAGTAACAAAAATATAACTGAATGTTCTGTAGTCCCAGATAGCATAGGTAAGGGGTTTCATGGATTCATAGATTCTAAAGCCAAAAGAAACCATTGATAATCTAGTTTGGCATCCCGTAGAACACAGGCCATAGAATGTCTTTGAACAGAGCTGAACAAAAGTAAGAATATCCATCTCACTGAAAATTCTGATATTTTGACATTTGTTTTTGTCCTGAATCATACCAAAAACATTAAAATCTTATCACTTTTAGCAGAACTCAAAGTTCTGAACATTTTTTATTTGGAAATATTGAAATGTTTAGTTTTGGTTCAGGTTGACATTAAACTGTGTCATTCTGAGCTACCATCATGCCTCCTGGGAGTTATAGTTCTGTTACCTTGGCCCCTCAGTCTCCCCTATGGGCTGGGCTTCCTGAGTGGTCCACATTTCCCAGGATTAATTTCATTTATGGGACTCCCATCATGAACTGTGGTGGCTCAAGGTGGCTCAAGACTGTGGATATGATGACAGATAATGCAAAGATTTTCCAGGAAAAAAACACTGATCAGTTCTACATATAAGTTGTACTCAGGACAGATGAAGGTCATATGTCCAATCAATGCTCCTTCAGTTTATAAAGCCCATATGTTAGTGTGTGAAGAATCCCAAATGTACACATGAAAATCAATTAACTACAGAACTACTCTAATTACCCCATTTGCACATGAAAATACCTGTTTTCATGTGTACATGTAAGTCTTTGGTTGTACAAAAGATGCAATAAAGGAGCCTACTTGAAAAACTGGCTATATATAACAATCATTTCAGTGACATGTAAGAATTAGATTTAAAAAAAAAAACATTACTGCATATTCCAGAGCATTATTCATTTTAATTCATTTAGTGGCATGCTAGTATTAAAATAAAAAAAAATATATAAGCTTTACAAAGTGGAAAAATGACAGTTACCTTTTTCGTAACCGGTGTTCTTCAAGATGTGTTGGTCATGTCTATTACACAATAGGTGTGCATGCTCACCACGTGCACTGGCGCCAGAAGATCTTCCCCTAGCAGTACTCATAGGGGAGCACCCCAGCGACCCCTGGAGCAATGCCTCCATGGCGTGGTATAAGGGGTGCTGCATGCTCCTCCCACCCCGAGTTCCTTCTTGCCAGACAACTCTGACAGAGGGAAAGGAGGGCAGGATGTGGAATAGACATGAGTAACACATCTCGAAGAACACCAGTTACGGAAAAGGTAACTGTCTTTTCTTCTTCGAGTGATTGCTCATGTGTATTCCACAATAGGTGATTCAAAGCTATATCTGTTGAAAGTGGGTAGGAGCTCACAGCCCTACCAAACCCGACGTCATACCTAGTCTGGGAGATGATCACATAGTGCGAGGTGAACAAGTGAACTGAAGACCATGTGGCAGCCCTACAAATGTCCTGAATGGGGACATGAACCAAAAAGGCAGCCAATGAGGCCTGCACCTAAGTTGAGTGCACTTTCACAATTGGTGGTGGAAGGATTCCCACCAGGTCATAACAGGTACGGATGCACGAGGTGATCCAGCTGGAGAGCCGCTGAGTGGAGATTGGCCAACCTTTCATGCGCTCGGCCGAGATAACAACAGTTGTGAGGACTTTCTGAATAGCTTAGTCTGCTCCAGGCAGAAAGCCAGAGCCTGTCTCATATCCAGTGTGTGAAGGCAGTGCTCCTCACTGAACGCATGGGTCTTGGGGCAGAGGAATAGCAGAAAAATGTCCTGACCCATGTGATAGGCGGAGACCACCTTCGGGGGGAACAAGAGATGTGGGTGGAACTAGACCTTATCCTTATGAAATACCATGTACAGGGGCTCAGATGTCAGGTCAAAATATTTAATATGGACTATGAATTAGGGCCATTAGACTAGTCTAATGTGCATGTAGTGTTCATTCTTAAATAATATCTTAAAAATATTTAAATTGTGCAAATATTTTTGTAGTTTACTGTGTAAAGATTTGGAAAAGATTTTGTCTTTCTCTACTTACCCACTTTTACATAATGTACAGATTGCAGGCCAATATGATAGCATTTTACCTTCTAACATTTTGCTACAGTTTACATTGCATTCAGTGTTACAATAATATAAAAAATAGCCTTGGTTCTTTTCTCTCTCTTAGATGTGAAAGCCTTTCTTGCATAAGTACCAAATGCTCTTAGAAATGCAGAAAAATATTCAGAAATAACATTTCTAAGAAGCAGAATTATATAATTCACCACAGTCATGTAAATTACATGGAATGAAAGAATGAAGAACTACATGCTGTGTAACTGGTAGCAGAATAGGGCCATAAAACCATAAGGAAAAATCTCTATTTATGAAGACATTATGGGGGGGGGGGGGAGGGTTGTGACTTTATTTTCCAGTACTATGGTGAAATAATCATATTACTAAATCCAGTCTTCTCCTCAAGGGGCTACTGAGGGCCCTTGCGTGGGGGCCAGCGTGTGCTTCTGCTGTATAAGCGAAGTGCTAAATGGGATGTCAGGGCAGGCATGCAGGAGGTGACTCCCAAACCCACACACAGTTCTGCTTTTTCACATGCTCCCTCTGTGCAACAGAGCATAGAAGGAGTGGGGTGCAAGGGGCAGGGCATGATTCAGATGGGAAGGGGCCATCTCCAAGGCATCTACCACTGTGCAATTATCTGCCCTCTATGGTGGCTGTGCACCTACACTGCAGAATATTTTTCAGGCACTGAGTTAAAGTAGTCTCCATGGCAGTGGTCCCCAAACTGTGAGTGTGTGGAGGAACATTCAGAGGGAGGTGTGCAGTGGGGCCCGGGCCAGCCCCCATAAGGGGTGGTGAGGGAACCCGCACTTCCAACCTGCTCTGCCCCCGACCAGCTCTGACCCCAATCCAGGGGCGACTCTAGATATTTCACTGCCCCAAGCAGGGCGGCATGCTGCAGGAGGTGCTTTGCCAGTCACCGGGAGGGTGGCAGGTGGCTCCGGTGGACCTCCCACAGGCGTGCCTGCGGAGGGTCCGCTGGTCCCGCGGCTTTGGTGGACCACCGGAGACGCGGGACCAGCAGACCCTCCGCAGGCACGTCTGCGAGAGGTCCACCAGAGCCACCTGCCACCCTCCCGGCGACTGGCAGAATGCCCCCCGCAACATGCCGCCCCAAGCACGGGCTTGGTGTGCTGGGGCCTGGAGCTGCCCCTGCCCCAGTCTTGCTCCTCCCCAACTCCATTCAGACCTCAGGCCTGCTCCGCCTCCAGACCCAGCTCCACCCCCGAGCCAGATCCGTCCCCAGGCCTGCTACACCTCCCAGCCCAAGCTCTACTCCACCCTCAGTGTGGCTCAGCCCTCATTCCCTCTCCACCCCCCAGACTAGCTTCTCCTCTAGCCCCAGCTCCTTTCCCATCCCCAGTTCCTCCCTCAGCTCCACTTTCAGCCCAAGTTCCACTACTGAGAACGCCTTGGATATGGAGTAATTGGGGGAGGGGGGGGGCACAGACAGATTCCATTAATGGGAAGAGGGGCATGACTGGAAAAGTTTGTGCACCTGTGCAGGATGGTGTATCATCCTGGCCCCCCTATTGTCATTCCCAGAACCAGCCTGACTTATTATCTGGGTACCAGATGCTGAGTTTGTGTCTCAGTTTCTGCCATAGATCAAGTTGTTTCCATAGAAAATTGTGACT
Source organism: Chelonoidis abingdonii (assembly GCF_003597395.2). NCBI lineage: Eukaryota > Metazoa > Chordata > Testudines > Testudinidae > Chelonoidis > Chelonoidis abingdonii. The sequence goes on along the minus strand of NC_133771.1, from coordinate 189,829,035 downwards.
TCTTGGCATGCTAAATGTATTACCTTCATCTTATCTGATTAGGTATCACTTTATCATGTCAAACTGTGTAACACATAATTTATGAATCCTTGTGCTTCCTCAGAGATGTACCAAATTTCTGAAGAAATATTCCCATGATTTTTGTCTCTCTGATGGACGATTCTCCATGTTTTATCGTTGCTTAGGGGGAACTATATGTTACAGCAATAATTGTACTTGGCAATTATATAGCGCCTTTCATTGGGACGGACGGACCTAAGGAAGGTTTTGTGATTAAGGCTCATGACTGGGAGTTAGGACATCCAGACTCTATTCTTATCTCTGGCCTGGTCTACACTACGAGTTTATCTCGAATTTAGCAGCATTAAATCGAATTAACCCTGCACCCGTCCACACAACAAAGCCCTTTACTTCGATATAAAGGGCTCTTAAAATCAATTTATGTACTCCTCCCCGATGAGGGGAGTAGCGCTGAAATCGGCATTGCCATTTTGAATTAGGGTTAGTGTGGCCACAATTCGATGGTATTGGCCTCCGGGAGCTATCCCGCAGTGCACCATTGTGAAGGCTCTGGACAGCAATCTGAACTCGGATGCACTGGCCAGGTAGACAGGAAAAGCCCTGCAAACTTTTGAATTTCATTTCCTGTTTGCCGAGCGTGGAGCGTTGATCAGCACAGATGACCATGCAGTCTCAGAATCAAAAAAGAGCTCCAGCATGGACCGTACGGGAGATACTGAAGCTGATCTCTGTATGGGGAGACGAATCTGTTCTATCAGAACTCAGTTCCAAAAGACGAAATGCTAAAACAAACATTTGAATAAAATCTCCTAAGGCCCAGTGGATAGGACCAGAGGCCACAAACAGGGACTACAAATCACAGTTGCTGTGTTAAACTTAAGGAGGTGGAGACCAAGCATTAACCAGAAAGTCAAAGAATGAAAATGGACCTCAATTTTGGAGGGAGGGCGACTGACGGACTGTTTACTATCCCACATTCTCCACTCTCCGAAACCATTTAAAGTCGTTAGCTCCAAGCCTGAAGGTCAAAACCATTTCACAGGTGGTTCGTGTATTTTGTCAGCCCCCTTCCCCCACCCCCCCGAAACCAAAGGGAAAACTCATTTCTCACCTTTTTCAATGTCTACTGGATGCTGCTGGCACATAGTCCGCACGCTACACGTAGCATCCCCTTGCCTTGCTCTTAAGCTGCAGATGGTACATAGGATATTATCCATCTAATCATCCAGGTGCTTCTGCCTGCCTGTGTTGTGAGGTTGCCGACTGGCAAAAGAATGGACTGACTCTCATCATTCTGTGTCTGTTAGTTTGTCTCATGAGTTCCAATCTGCTGAATTCATGTCAGAGATGCTCTGCCTCAGACTGCTCTCCCATTCAGCAACACCGCACGGTCACCTCCCCCACCTACCCTTGCACCAGGCTCACAATCGTACTTAGACCTCTAATTTTCTGCAAATAATAAAATAAGCTGCCGTTTCGAACTGTCCCACTAACAAAAATATCCTAGACATGTTTGTTTTTATTCGTGTCAACCAAATCCCCACACAATGTTCATTCCTGCTGTGCTCTCTCTAGTGCTGTATCACATATCCCATTTCACTAGAGAGACAATGCGCAATGTGGTTCACTCTACTATCTGTAAAAAAACCATCTCCCCTCCACTTGGTTCTGCTCTGCAGAGCAAATAATTCAGTGTTGTTTCTATATTCAGCATTCGTTGTATTACTTTCATCACACAATATGGAGCGATAACTGTCATGTAGCCCAGAGCGTGAGAGGACGACGAACGGGTGGGGGTTCTTGCGAGCGCACCCTCTAGAATGGCATCAGCTCATCTTTCTGTGGGATGTCTGGGGCTCTACCCGGCCCGTTTGCTCTCTGATATTCTAGGCAGGACTGACTCTCCATTAGACAAAACTTAAAGAAGAGAATGATCTGGGGAGTCATTCCCATTTTTGTCCAGGAGCCCCTGACTGACCTCACCGAGGCCAGCCAGGAGCACCTATGACAGCAGCAGACAGTACAGTATGACTGGTAACCATCTTTGCTAACTTGCAAAGGCAAGGGGATGCTGCTGTGTAGCACTGCAGTACCGCATCTGTCAGCAGCATCCAATAGATATAGGATGATAGTGAAAAAAGGCTGAATGGGCTCCATGGTTGCCATGCTATGGCATCTGTCTAGGCAATCCAGGGAAAAGGACGCAAAATGATTGTCTGCCGTTGCTTTCACAGAGGGAGGATTGACTGACGACATTAACTCATAACCACCTGCAACAAACTTTTGGTCCCATTGGGCATTGGGATCTCAACCCAGAATTCCAATGGGCAGGGGAGACTGCGGGAACTATGGGATAGCTATAGGATAGCTACCCACAGTGCAATGCTCTGGATGTTGACGCTAGCCTCGGTACATGGATGCACACCGCCAAATTAATGTGCTTAGTGTGGCCACGTTCACTCGATTTTATACAATCTGTTTCCAAAAATCATCTTCTGTAATATCGGAATAATCCCATAGTGCAGACATACCCTCTATCACAAAACCCATCAATAAGCTAAGGATAACGCTCTTTCCCTAGCACACAGGAGTGTACCGAGCCTTACTTCATTCATATTTCTGATGCATTCATATACTACAGTGATAAGCAGCACAGAGATGCCTATAAATACATAATCCAAGGATTGGAACGAATTTTAGAAAGGTGTGGAGACTGTGGGTGTTACATAACTTGCCAAAGGTCATGGAGCAAGCCAATGGCAGAGTGGGAAATAGAATGAAAGTATGTGTTCTAACCAGTGGGAACACTATCTGCCAGAAAAGAATACTTCCTCCACATTTTCTGAATCATCTGATAATTTTATTTTTAAAAAGAAAGGTCTTATTTATCATATCTAGATGAGGAAGAAAGATGGAGGATGCAGCATGTCATCTTTTTTGTGGCTACTATGAGAAACATCATGGAATCACAGATCACAGTATTTTGTTGAGCACGGAATCCTATACAGTAAACTATACACGTGAGCATTTTGTCTATAGAAAATGTAGGTTATGTTTGTTCATTCATCTTGTATTGAGTTTCTCCATGTACTGTACATCTGCTGCACATGGCTGAAAAGCACCCACTCGCTTTTCTACACCTACAATTCATTAACATACTTATTATTCAGTATATAATAAGAGTATGTGAAGGAACTGCACAAAAATTGTGCAAAAAACCCAGCATGATGCTTTCCTTTTCTTCTCCAAAACAAACATTAAAAAGGGATTTTCTGTTTTATTCCAGGTTTCCCATTTTAGTTAACTGTTACTGCAATTTTCTTTAGGAATTTCAGATTCAATAAAGTATTTTCAGATTATTTTTCATTATATTTGATTCTCAGTTTCTTTTCTCAACAGAGATGGCCCCCAGTCCCTGCAATCCACCTCACCTGTGTGCAGTGAATTGCTGGCCTAGGGCCTAGATCTGCACTCATTGTTAGTACATCACATTTAGGTCCCAAGAAAAAATTCCTCACAATACAAAGAAAGCAAATGATGGATCCTTAAAAGTGTGTTACTCCCAATCTGAATAAATTACATTTTTGAAACATCTATTACAAAATCATGATTTGTAATACACTGTTTATAAAATTGAAATCTGAAAGAATATTTTCACCAACCCATAGGCTGAGAAATCTAGCCAAACTGGAAGATTATATAATCACATTCTGGTGTATTTTCAAAGCCAATATTATTCCAAGGGAAGGAGTTGACAGAGGGAGTCACCTCTACCTGAAGGAAATTGGTATAGATTAATTTATTGTGAACACAAAACCAACAAGCCATATCTTTCTATAGGAACTCTCTTTGGAAGTATGGTTTTGTGGTTATGGGACTGGATTAAGATTAAGAAGATCTGAGTTCAGTTCCTGATTCCCCTATAGGCTTCTTGCATCAGCTTTGGCAAGCATTTCAGTTCTCTATCTGTAAAACACAGAAGATAATGCTTCCTTTCTCCCACTCATGTGTTTATCTTGTCTATTTAGAACTCTATGAGACCACAAGGTGTTACACTAATAGAATAAATTACAATACATTCATCATCATAATCGGGGAATTTTGTGTAAAAGATATTTAAAATGGATGGCATAACATGGCCCTTAAAATAGTTCACGAGCACTTTTTACCTGTGACAATCTCAGGTGGATTTCATGATGAAGTTTCTTGCTTAGGATTGCAGTTGCTTCCCTGCACATACATAATTAAAGTATTTCTATTTTGCATCCCATAAATATTCACTGCTGCATGGGAGAAAACAGAACACTCACTCCTCCCAAGATGCTGTTAGGACCAAGCAGAATCTCCTTAGGGATCACTTCAAAGATCAATTCTTCATGTCCACAGAAACAAATTTAAATGATCTTCTGTGAGCCCACTGTTAGCAAGTGCACTCTTGAATTATGCATGATTCTTGACTGCTCCTAATATGAACAAACTACAGAGGGTTTCATTAGCACATTTCGTTTTTGTAAGCTTTGCTAGTCATTTCCAGGACCGGTATCGGTGTTTTTGGCGCCCTAGGTGCACGGCCATTTCACCACCCCGCACGCTGCTCCCACGGGTCCAGTGGACCGTCCGCAGGAACGCCTGCAGCAGGTCCACCAGAGCCGCAGGACCAGTGGACCCTCTGCAGGCATGCCTATGGCAGGTCAACCGGAGCCACCTGCTGCCCCCCCGGGCAAAATGCCGCCCCCCAATAATCCTGGCGCCCTAGGCGATTGCCTAGGTATCCTAAATGGAAGCGCCGGCCCTGGTCTTTGCTACTTTATAGGGCAATACACTGTTACTTTGCATCTTAATAATACCTTTTCACATTTATTATCAACAGGAATGCAATGTTCAGAAAGTGTACAGAGCCATGAAATTGACAAGAAAGCTAAGAGCCAATGTAAGTTACACAGTGTCTATGCCCTAGCTACACCAAAATAAGCCCTATGCCTCTCGTGTTGGTAGAGTTGGTATGCTAGTGTAGGAGGGCACTTACATTAATGGCACAAGGCTGTGGGTCCCATCTGGGTACAGTGGTGGGTACACTGACATACATAATTATGTGTAATTTTGTCAATGTAAGCTTACATTGACCTAACTGTATAGTGTAGATGAGGCCTTAGAGATTCTTAGAACTTAGAGCTTTGCACTGAAGAACTCTCCCTGTGCCAGAAGAAAGCTGGCAGAGACAGCTACATGGTCTCCTGTGCTAGCTGTGCTGCCAACACTGCCCCCTCCGGTATCAAAAGGCTCCATGCCACCCAGTTCCCCACTAGCACAAAAATTTATGAGTGACCATACATCAGTGGCATAAGTTAAAACTACAACTGTAATTTCCACTGGGACCATGTGGCTAAGAATCAGAAAGCCATGACAGCCTGACAGCCTATTCCCTCACCGAACTCCAGCATAACTAGGGCACAGTGGAGAATCAAGCTCTGCTAAATCTTCACAATTGCATATATCACAAATTATGCTATTTTCTATCATCCAGTGCTGACTCCAGTTGAGCTGTTTCTCTATTCCAGACACAATTCCCTCCTGAGATTTTTCATCAATAAATAAGGAGACATGCTGCTACCACAGCTGCTCTGCACCTACCAAACCCCTCATTAGCTTGAAGGCTAAAACAAAAGAGAGAGAAAGAGAGAAAAAAATAAAGATATTTTGCTGTCTTAGGGTAGGGGCAGTTCATACATCGACAGTTAAAGATCTCTTACTATTTCCATCAAAAATCTCTATGTTCAAAGGTCCATAGTCCACACATAAAAATTCAAAATCTCAGAAGCAATTTTATTTCCCAAGTTAGAACAACAAAATTTGAGTTTAATTTAAAATGTTTTGAGTGAGAACAAAAATACAAGTTTGTGATTTCAAAACCTTTTTGTAGAACTTGAAATTAAAAATGCTTTGATTTCATACCAGAAAATCTGTGGCTGATTTATACATAATTTAGACTATTAGCCTAAAGGATGCTAGATAGTCCAAAACTAAATTATATCTAGGGACTAGGGAGGGTTTGTTTTGTTTTTACTAATGAACAAAAGTATGTTAAAATATTGTTCATTTATACTTCAACCAAGATTTTGTCAGCTCAAAATTAATTATATTTCATTACATGTACCCAAAAGAACCTGTCTTTTCATAATTGTTTTGTGGTATCTAGCCAAATATCAGCCCCATTATCAATTTCATAGGCCTTGATTCAGCAAGGTGCTGAAGTATGTCAATGGGACTACTTATGGGCTTAAACATTCTCAAATGTACATTAGTACATGCTCAAGTAACACTGAATGAGGACCCAGCAAAGCTTGAACATGTGTTTTATTTTAAAGCACCAGGGCAGTCCCAGGGAGTTCATCAGAACTCCTCTTTTTCTTAAAATTAAGCTTGCGCTTAAGTACTTTCATAGAATCATAGAATCATCGAATAGCAGGGTTGGAAGGGACCTCAGGAGGTCATCTAATCCAACCCTGTGCTCAAAGCACCACAGGACCGGGGACCTCCCGCAGGCATGCCGCCGAAGGCACCCTGCCTGCCATGCTTGGGGTGGCAAAAAATCTAGAGCCGCCCCTGGGACCAATCCCCAACTGTATCAGGGTATTTGCTGCATCAGGATCGTAATGAGTTTCATCTTGAAATGTACTCAGTACTGGTAGCTTGGACTGATGGTTGTGGGAGCTGCAGGTGCTCACCACTTTTCAAGATCAGGACCAATATGCATAACAAATTAGAGATGGTCCAAAATCAGACTGATAAGTTCATCTTTACTCTCACAATCTATATAAAACACAGATGCTAAGCCTGCCATCTGAAAATCCCTGCATCGGATCCCTATTTTTCATCACATTATATACACACTTACCTTCACTTTTAAGGGCCTCCAGAACTTGCCTCTCCCAATTTATCCACTCTAATCTCTCACTGTATTAGTCCCCATGTCCCTGCTCTGCCAATGAAGTCAGGCTTAGACCTCTTGTGGCCCACTAGTCCAACAAACATCTCTACACTTTCTTCTGCACTGTCTCTTGAACCAATCCGTATAACCTTCAGAATTCCCCTCAAGACTCACTTGTGCTGTGATGCTATGAGAAATCAGTCTTGACTAGATTGTATAACAGTCTATGATATTTGGGATTACAGATTCACAGAAATATTTCCACTGGACCCACATACAGGGAAAGTAGATGAACTATTATTTTTAGCTGCAAGAAATACATGCATATCTAATCCTTCTGCTGTTATAAACTGGTTTTGTCAGTTGCCTGGAATCATAATGAATCTGCCTCATTAATTTTTTTCCTGCTGTATGATATAGTCTACTAAGCTATTAATATTCCTTCAGCTAGCATACCCTTGACCCAGGACACTGATGGGAATGTTATAATTTTTGCTTCAGATCACTACCCATAGTATTATATATTGACCGACTTTCTCCATACAAATCATTACATGCAGAGGTGGGTATAATGCACAGTCTGGGAACTAAGGCTAAGATATAAAAACAGTGGATTTTAAAAGCTATTTTAAACCATTTCGAAACAGTTTGCAGTACTGTAAATCTAAAATCTGTTAGAAACAAGATGTTTCTCCAAATATTAAAGTGTATCAAAGAGGTTACAATTATACTACAGCAAGCTGAGGTCCTTGCCATTCTTGCTTGCTGACAAAGGGTACATCTATACTGCAAAAACATGTCACAATAGTGAGTCTTTAAGTCTGTATCAACTGATTCATGCTCACAGGGCTGTGCTGCAAGGCTAAAGTTAGCAGTGTAGACATTCCCACTTGCACTGAAGCTTGGGCTCTCAGATGCTGCCCTGTGCCAGGGACATCTACACTGCTATTTTTAGCACTGTAGCTCATGTCCCAGGCTCTCAGATTCACTGCTGCAAAGGGGTTTTTGCAGTGCAGATGTACAGTTATTAAGAAATGTACAGTTATTAATCTCTCTTCGTAATGGTAAATATTAAGTAGGTAGTATACATGCGCACTATAATAAAGCTTGGTAACTTGGTACAGGATTTCATTTTGCCTCTTTTCTGAGTGGTGCCCATTACAGTGCATATACTGATAATTGAACCAGACTACTCACTTGTAAGTCAAACATACACAATCTATTATCAGAGGGGTAGCCGTGTTAGTATGGATCTGTAAAAGCAGCAGAGAATCCTGTGGCACCTTATAGACTAACAGACGTTTTGGAGCATGAGCTTTTGTGGGTGAATACCCACTTCGTCAGATGCGTCTGACGAAGTGGGTATTCACCCACGAAAGCTCATGCTCCAAAACGTCTGTTAGTCTATAAGGTGCCACAGGATTCTCTGCTGCTTTTACAATCTATTAGTGGCTCCTTAACCACTAAGCCCTGCCAATGTGCAAACCAGGCTGGATTGCCTAGAAGTTCAGTGCAGCTAGTGATTTAGAACTGCCAAAAGCAGCAGGTCCTAGGTTAATAAGCTACCTCACAACTGTTGTCAAGCCTCAATAATCAACATCCAAACAACATAGCAGCATGGTGTCAATGAAGTGGTATACAGTTTTTATGAGGTCTGTTTGATCAAATATGCCAGTTTATTCAGAGGGGTATGTGAGGTATTGTTCACCTTATCCTTGACTGGCATACAAATGGACATTTTGCTACAACAAAAATGAGAAGACAAATGTGTTACCAGACATTTGGAATAGGATAAATGGCAGAAAGACACCCTTCCCCGCCTCCTCCTCTCACTCCAACCCCCCTACACACACACTTAGTTCTGACTTCTAAATGCCTATGGATTTAAACCTATGGGAGAGAAGATATTTCCAAAGGCACAAAGGGGAGATGAGCACCCAACTTCCACTGAAATTGGGCATCTAACTTTCCTCTGTCCCTTTGGAAACCTCTACTATAGCCGATATCACATACCATGAGAGGGATTTAAATTGTGTCATCAAACTATAAAAATAAACACTATCAAAAGTATAAGTAACTGATCAAGAAAACACTACACTATTTCACCTTAATATTGCCTCTGTACCAGATAGAAACCTATTTTATCTAGGTTGAGAGACCACTCATTGCCACTGTGATCAAGATATAGGTAGATCTAAAATCTAGGGTGAAATCCTGGCTTTACTGAAGTCAATAGCAAAGCTCTCATTGATTTCAATAGGAACGGCATTTTATCCCTAGTTTTGGTATGTCATCTGAATGTCAAAAAAAAAAAAAAAAAGAAGTAACGATTGATATAGTTTTCATTAATGTCAGGCAGGTAAAGAACTCTCTCACTGTATCGGTTCTTTACAAATAAGGCCAATAAGCACAGAGATTTCTGGGTCCACCTTAATGCATACGAATCTACAAAGGGGTATATATTCTTGAAGAATGGGGATTATACTCACATAGGCCCTGATCCTGCAAAGACAAGCATACATACTTAATTTTGTGCACTGTTTTTACAGAAACAGGGCCTTAGCTTGGGGCAGACTAAAATGAAGACAATATGTGCTAATGTAAACGAAAAAATAATGTCTTATTTAGGATTAGAGATGAATAGTTATCATAGAACTGGTATCCAGTAAACATTAGATAAAGAGCGTCAAAGTCCCTCCAGTTCTGAGCTTATCATTACTTCGGGTACTAATCAATGGCATCCATATTTTGCCTCAGTAGCAGACCCTTCATCTTTATAAAAGGAACCATCCATGTTGTTGTAATTAAGTGACTGTCAGTCAGGTTTTCCCTTAAATCCAGTAACTCCAAAATGCAGGGGTTTAATAGTTAATCATAAAAACAAATCTTGATAAAAACCTAGCATGAAATTGTTCAAATCTAGCACAATTTTCATATCTGTTCATATCTGTTTCATTGTTTCAAATCTGTCCATTCCTATATATAAACTTAAGATGAAAAGGTTGTCCTGGATTTTAGATAACTCATGGATTCTGATAACTATAATCATGGAGATGTTGTTTACTTTTCATATTAACTTCAGAAGGATTTTTAACAAAGGTTCAGTTGGATTTAAAAAATATACCATTACGACTGGAAATGAGGTATTAAGGTTGATAAAACGTGTATTTAGAAAGATTTGCATAATAGGTATTATTAACTTATTTTTTACTATAAATCAAGCGTTTCTATACAAAACTGTAAGGCCTTTATTCTCTTTTTGGTGTTCTTGTGGGTGTCAAATGCTGAATGTCCTTTCAGTGAAAACCATCTTCAGGTATTAGAGAGCAAAATGTGAGCCAATGAGATCAAAACATCTGCCTTGCCTCCAAAAAGCCAGCAAATCGTGGAAATGCCTAACTTAACAGCGTATGCAGTGTTGTGGTAGAAATATTGGCCTCAGGATATTAGAGAGACAAAGTGGGTGAACAATCACTGTGGGCCTAGCAGACCACTCCTCCTTGCCCCTGCTATGCATGCTCCAAATGGAAGGGACAGATAAAAGGAGGCAGCCCCATTTAGTCATGGCTGGTGGAGGAAAAGGAAAGACGTGTGTTGTAAGCTCCTGCAAAGGAACCCGCAGCTCTCCAGGCTGTTGGGACTACGGACCTGGACTATGCTACAGATGACTGCGGAAACCAACTGGAATGCTGAGCTGCTGCCAGCTGAGGAGATACCCAAGATGGGTCTTATGGTAGGAAGTGACACAGGGAATATATTAGAAGCCAATGCTTGAACCTTTAAAAGGGAATTTTCCAGCTTCTTAGGTCCCTGAGTTGGAACCTGGCAGAGTATATGGTGGGCCTGGGTTCCCCTACCTCCTCCCACACTGCCATTAGGCAAGGCTACCGGGGGCCCTATTTAGAGACTGAGCATTTGATCTGCTCTGTCCCAGGGGTTGCAGACTGTTTGCCCACTCTGCCCTGCCCAGAGGGCCAGAGCTCCTGACTGCTATAGTTTGCCCCAGCCAGGAGGCGCAAGAGGCTAGAGACTGAATGTTGGCTCTGCCCCACTCCAGGGGCTATGGACTGCTTAGTTACTTTGCCCCACCCCATCCTGAATCCCACTATGGCAATTGTTTGATTTAACAAGGAATTCTGGTGATCGTATGCTGGGGTGTACCAACCCCACATTGGGCCAACAGGGGTAGCCCTGCTCCATAGGCGGCCGGTTATATACATTTGTGGTGCCCAAGCACCAGGAATATTCAGGGCTGGGGGCCCTGCTCCAGCAATATTTGGAGCTGGGTCTCTCCCGCAGCCCTGCCTGGATCGGGCCCCGGCCCCTGCGGGTCTCCCCCGCACTGCCGCGTCTCTGCCTGGAGCGGGTCCCAGCCTCCGCCTGCCACCCCTCCCCTTGCGTGTTCCCCCTCCCCCCGCGGCGTCCCTGCCTGCTCATGCTGGAGTGGAACGGCTCCCAGCAGAACTGCTGTCTGCTGCCCCAGGTTCCTAGTGTCTGCCATCGACTAATGGCAGGGCAGGCTGCCCTTACCCTGCCCTTCCGCCCTAGCCCTGAGCCCTTCCAACGCTCCAAACTCCTCATCCCCAGCCACAGCCCTCATCCCCCCCACACCCTAATCCTCTGCCCCAGCCCTGAGCCCCCCCCGCAGCATGAACCCCTCATCTCCCAGCCCCAAACCTCATCCCCTCGCACCTTAATCCTCTGCCCCAGCCCTGAGCCCCCGCAGCATGAGTTCCTCATCCTCAGCCCCAACCCTCATCCCTCCATACCCTGATCCTCTGCCCCAGCTCTGAGCCCACCTGCAGCATGAACCCCTCAAACCCAGCCACAGCCCTCATCCCTCCACACCCTAATCCTCTGCCCCAGCCCTGAGCCCCCCCCGCATCATGAACCCCTCATCCTCAGCCCCAACCCTCATTCCCCTGCACCCTGAGCCTATGCCCCAGCTCTGAGCCCTCCCGCATCATGAACCCCTCATCCTCAGCCCCAACCCTCATTCCCCTGCACCCTGATCTTCTGCCCCAGCTCTGAGGCCCGCCCCCCTGCAGCATGAACCCCTCATCCTCAGCCCCACAGCCCTCACTCCACAGCCCAACCCTCTTCCCTAGCCCTGAGCCCCCCCACATCATGAAACCCTCATCCTCAGTCCCACAACCTTCACCCCTGCACTCCCTCCTATCCCTAAACTCCCTCCAGAGCGTGCACCACCTCCCACTTCCTTACACCCCCACCCCAGCCAGAGCCTGCACCCAAACTCCGTCCCAAAGCCTGCACCCCTCCTGCACACCCACCCCCTGCCCCAGCCTGGAGCCTGCACCCAGCACCCAAACTCCCTCCCAGAGCCTGCACCCGTCACCCTTCCTACACCCCCACCCCAGCCAGAGCCTGCACCCAAACTCTGTCCAAAAAGCCTGCAGACCCACGCCCCGCCTCAGCCCGACCTGCACCCAGCACCAAACTCCATCCCAAATCCTGCTCGCCTCCTGAACCCTAATCCCAGCCCAGAACCTGCACCCAGACCTCCCCCCTGAAACCCCGCCCAGAGCCTTAAGCAGGTGGGGATGGAGTTGGGGAGCGGGTTCTGGGCACCACCAAATTCTACAAACTTGCCACCCTGCCTGCTCAACATGCCGGGGCCTCCCATGACACCTATTATACAATCAGTATTGTAAGATGCTGCCTCAGGGAGGTGAATGAATGTATATCACATTTGTTGCAATACCTTGGCACAATGGCTGAGTGAAAACATGAGATTTCATTTAGACTTGCTGGTGACATTATCATCTACTGCTAACAATGGACATCAAGTCTGCAAAATACAGTTCCCAGAAAGAAAGGACTAAATCAGAATTCCCATCTTTGAGTGCGTAGGCTAAATTTTGGGATTTTTTCTGGGTTTTTTTGTTTGTTTGTTTCTGAAGGGCATCATATTCATTTCAAAGCTTAGTCAGAAAAAGATAATTTCTCCCCTTCCCCTTGGAAACTGATACTTCTCATGTATTCTCTGAACTAGATTCTCTTGATTATATCACCAATGTTCCCGGTGAGTGCATTTCATTAGGCATGAGAGAGACCTTTCAGAGGGCACTGATAGAGGCCTATGGCTAGAATGATGGTACTATAATCATCTATGCTATAGAGTACCTGAAAGACAAAATAAAGAGTGAATGAATCTTGACAAAAATGAAGTTTATAACCAAAAATACTATTGAAAGGCACTCGAGGGATTTTTGATCGTGATATGGTAAAAGCATAGGCCCACAATATGTGTCAGCAAATATGAAAAAGGTTAAGGAGGAAAAGAAGAAAAATGAATATAGAAGAACTTATAAATACACTCCACGGAGTGTTTTCAATTCTTTACAGGCTAATGTGTTTGAGATAAGAGCATAATACATGTACAGAATCTCCAAAGGCACTTATCAAAGGAAATTGTACAGAATATGGAATACTTCAACACGAATTTTTTTTATATCAACTGACTGCTGAATTTTTACATTAATAGTGGCACACTCTCAAAACTGAATATTCAGCAGTGTCTACTCATTTGTGAATGATGTGCTCAAAAATGAGTTCCAAACACCATGTTTTTCTAGTTTGCTCAATTCCAGTTAAGGTGATCAGAAAGGGTGATCAAGTGTGAAAAATCAGGACGGTGTGGGAAGTAATGGCACCTGTCAAGGTTCCTTCCACTCTGCTTTAGAGTACAGATATGAGAACCTGCATGTGACCCCTAAACTGAATTACCAGCTTAGGTTGGCCTTTTGCTGCCACACTCCCAAATACTAACTCCCTTCCCTGGATAGTCTTGAGAGACTTCTTCACCAAGTTCCTGGTGAACACCAGTCCACCCCTTGGATCTTAACACAAGGGAATTTAACCATCCCTCCTCCTTTCCCCCACCAATCTAGTGAGTCCAGATCCAGCCCCTTGGATCTTAAACAAGGAAAAAATCATCAGGTTTTAAAAATAAGGCTTTAATTAAAGAAAGAAAGGTAAAATCATCTCTGTAAAATCAGGATGGAAAATAACTTTACAGGTAATCAGATTCATAGAGCCCAGAGGAACCCCTCTAGCCTTAGGTCAAGTTACAGCAAACAGAGGTAAATCCTCTAGCAAAAAGGAATATTACAAGTGAGAAAACAAAGTTAAACCTAAACATGCCTTGCCTGGCTGTTACTTACAAGTTTGAAAATAGAGGACTAGTTCAGAAGATTGGAGAGCCTGGATTGATGTCCTGCCCTCTTAGTCCCAAGAGCCCCAAAACAAAGATAACAAACAAAAGCCTTGTTGCACAAGATTTGAAAGTCATTGTCCCTTATTGGTCCTTTGGGTCAGGTGTCAGCCAGGTTACCTGAGCTTCTTAACCCTTTACAGATAAAAGGATTTTGGTGTCTCTGGCCAGGAGGGATTTTATAGTATTGTACACAGGAGGGCTGTTCCCTTCTCTTTATAGTTATGACAGCACCTAGCTAAGACAAAGCCCCAAATATCAGGACTGTCCCTATAAAATCAGGACATTCTGGTCACCCTAATTCCAGTGCATGGGCATCAGCAAAGTGCAGATGTACATACCATGGGACATACCATGGGATGCAGCTCAAGTAGCTGGCTATGCAAAAGAGCTCTCTAAGAGCTGGAGCAGAAGGAATCCTGCTTCTTAGCTTTAAGGTAGCCCCGATTAATAGCATGGTACAGAATCACTGGAGGATCCACATACTGTATGTAGATCCCCCTGAAAACTCACCCACCCCCACTTCCGCAACCCCAGCTTACAGGAACCATCCACAGAGTAGAACTCTACTGTATGCAGGGAGTGTAGGTCCCTTCTCTTTCACCCCATTCACAGTAGACCTTCTCCATTCCCACTGAGCCACAGCCCTGTGTGCGGAGGCAGAGGGATTTGGCTCCAAATGTATCATTACTAACTACTAATCCATGCCATTAACTAGAATTATATTAAGAATCTTATCCAAATGCCCAAAAGTAATGGCATTCAGAAACAAATTCCACAGTTAACTCCTCACCCTGCCTCATCTAGGAAGCCAGAAAAATATAAAACCAGAGATGAAGATATCATATTAAATCATCTAGACCATCCAGTGCAGGTTTAATTCTTTACAGTTTATTCTCTACTGCTAAATCCAGTTCCATTTTAATTGGCTCTGGAGATGAATGTTCCAAGGAGATTGCACAGTATAACAGACCTCAGTGTTAGTAACTCTACCCTCACCGCCAACTCCACCCTGATATTCAGTCTAAATTTTCATCTAATTTCTCCTAAAATGGTTACACTCTCTTGGATCAATAATCCTTTCGCCACCTTGGTGTATAACAATGTTCATATACTTGTAGAACAGAAGGTTATAATAATGTTACTGTACTGCACACAAGAAGTGTAAGATAGCCATCAAGGCGTGAGTTGTTGGAACAAATCTTGTCCTCAGTTTATCTGTGCAATCCCAATGATGTTGCACATGTGTCAAGTGGGCAAAATATAGCCCATCGCGGAAATGGGGTTGCTGCTTTTATTTGTATTTAAGTCTGGCCCAGAACCTTGCTTTTTCAGAATAGGAAAAAGCAGTGCCGTAAGAAGGGCGAGGTGAGTGAGGCACTTGCCTTGAGTGCGCAAAGTGGAGAGGCGTAGCTGTATCACGATCGGCAGCGCCTTAGTGGCAGCTCTACTGCCACCACTTCTTCAGCAGCAATTCGGCAGCAGGTCCCTGAGTCCTTCTCGGAGGGAAGGACCTGCTGCCGAATTGTCACTGCCGCTTCATTCATTCTTCCAAGGCAATTCGGCGGCGGGTCCTTCTCTCTGAGAGGGACTCAGGGACCCGCAGCCCAATTGCTGCTGAAGAACGAATGAAGTGGCAGCAGCAATTTGGCGGCAGGTCTTTCCCTCCAACAGGGACTCAGGGACCCGCCGTCGAATTGCCACTGAAGAGCTTGGAGCTGGCCCTTGCCTCGGGCGCAAAAATTACTTGTTGCTGCTCTGGGAAAATGGTTTAATTGTACAACTCCCACTGATTTTACTAGAAAAAGAGCATATGAAACTTTAAATAATGTTTGAAGATACTCCTATGACTGACTATTTTAAGGTTTTATGCTTGTTTGCTTTTAAGGAAATAAAGGCAAAAATAAATACTTTTATACCAACGTTAGATAATTTGCTCAGCTGGTTTTATAATAAAAATAAAATGGATCTATTCCACGTATGAACATTTAAAAGTAAATTTTATATTAAATTACAACTAAATCAAGTCCAAATGGAAACAATGTCCAAACAGGTCAATTATATATATATATGCTAATGGAATGTGGTGGCAAATTGCAAAATGTGCCTTAATACCCTTACTGGCTTGTGAAAGTCCATGGTTTGCATGCACAATTGAGGCACACATTTTTAAAAGAATGCAATCAGTAAATAATTGCATCTCTTTGTTTCTATAATTGCATAGCCTTATGTAATGTTTTTCTTGAACTAAAATGAAGTGACAGGAGGATGATATAACAAAGAAGAACCTTTAAGTTTTGCAACTTCCATTTAAAGTTAAAATATTTATCTTAAAGTATGAAATTGCAGATTGAACATGTGTATCCATGGATTACTAATCTAAAAATGCAATTCATTTATGATTTGTAATGCACAATGTGACAAAGTTCCTCCTCTACCTTGGTGGGTCTTGCGCTTATTGGCAGATCTGTTCACCTCAGTGATCTTCCCCACAGCCCTCTACCAGACTCGTGTACCCCACTGGTCTGGGTCTGTCACAACAGAAAATACTTTATGACAACTACATAATCATAAATATCTATTTTCACATACACCTCTACCCCTATATAATGTGACCCGATATAACACAAATTCAGATATAATGCAGTGAAGCAGTGGCTCTGGGGGGGATCAAAGCAAGTTCGATATAACGCGGTTTCACCTATAACACGGTAAGATTTTTTGGCTCCTGAGGATGGCATTATATCGAGGTAGAGGTGCAAAGGCAGAGGTATATCAACGTAGAAGCTGCAAAGCTAAGGCTCTAAATGAGGTTTTATATCATGCACCAAGTAACAGTATCTTGAAGATTAAAGAATATACTGAATCAAAAACACTCGCACATTTCCTTGTGGGGAGGACATTTGAACTGTCAAGTATCTATCAGATTTAATATTAACCGCCAAAGGACTCCCAGTCAGGTACCAAACTTATTATTCAGAAAGTCTTTATGCTCCATCATACAAGAACAGTGTCAGCATTTTCTCCAGTTACAGTTACACTATCACAAGTTTTCCTTGCATTACATTGTAGCCAATGGACGCCAAAACAGCAACAGAGCTATATACTTTTAAAGCCTTTAAAAACCTCTTTTCCCCAGAAGCCCATTATTATCAAAGATGAAAATAATACTGGGGAGCTGCAGCTGCTCTTTAAAAGGTTAATGCAATATTTATTAAAACACTTTTGAAAACCCTTTTAAAAATACTGCCATGTGTATTCATGACCTGTAAGCCTTTAATTTTTGCTTAGCATCACTAACTTCTGGCAGAGATTAGCATATGGTACCACTTGTATTGCCTATACCATTCATTGGTCTTAATAAGCCATGGAAATCGAATAAAGAATTCTAGATATAAATGCCTTTGATGCCTGGAGCTGATTGTAAAATGGCATAAGCCTTGTTTCATAGCTGGATGGAATACCCACAACAGTATATAAGAGGATGTATCATCCACAAATTGTTCTGTCTTTTCCATTACTAGCTGTGCTTTCTATTATGTGGGTGATGTCCATATCCAAGGTATATTCAACTGCACTGGGAGGTGAAATAAATTCAGAGGCATGAAGGGATTTGGTACAAAAATGTTACAATCTTTGAAAATTGGCAATAGGATTCAGTGAATATGAATATTCTGTGTTGCATTGTTAAACACTGGAGAGGCCTTCCAAGACAGTATTAAAATGCAGGATACCACATTAAGGTGTCCTAAATGTTATAATGCTCTCTAGATGTTCCTAACTTCCTACACTTCAAGCAACTGGAGATCACCTTACGGACATTTTTTTGTTGTTGTAAATCCATTTATTTCAATAGGAAATAAACAACCTGATCTGCATCCTAAAATTAGATTTAAAAAGTGTTTCAATTGCCTCACACCAGGGAGGAATATCTATTTTGTGGAGTCAATGGTTAGTTACAATACAGTAAGTCAGAGCAGCTCTTAAATCCTTGTAACAGTTAAGTGTCAAGATGACTGTGAGATAATTTGTATTATTTTACCATGAGTATACAGGGTGTACAGCTCTACATTTCTTTCTTATACTGGGACAGTGTCATTTCCTGGATGCCCCAACACTTGAAAAGTTGCTATACCAGATCAGATCACTGGTCAATCTATCCCAGTGGTTCTCAATCAGGGGTACACAAACTCTGGGGATCTTCCGGGGGTACATCAAGTCATCTAGGTAGTTGCCTAATTTTACAACAGGCTACATAAAAAGAACTAGCAAAGTCAGTACAAACTAAAATTTAATACAATTACCTGTTTATACTGGTCTGTATACTATACTCTAAAATGTAAGTACAATATTTATATTCTAATTGATTTATTTTATAATTATATGGTAAAAATGGAAAGTAAGCAATGTTTCAATAATAGCATGTTGTGACACTTTTGTATTTTGATGTCTGATTTTGTAAGCAAGTAGTATTTAAGCGAGGTGAAACCTGGGGGTATACAAGATAAATCAGACTCCTGAAAGGGGTTCAGTAGTCTGGAAAGGTTGAGAGCCACTGGTCTAGCCAAGTGGGCGGCAGGGGAGGGCCTTCCCCAAGTCCCCTCCAGATCCCTCTTCAAGTTGTTTGTAATGTGCCCCCCCCACCTCAGTTTATAGCATACAAGGGGTTCTCTAAGAGAAACACACAAAAGGAAAGTCCTTTCCTCTTTCTTTCCCTTCCAAGAGAGGAGAATCTGAGTGAATGGAAAGAAAGATGAAGGTATCCTGGCTCTCAGGCACTCTTTCTGGATTCAGCTCTTTGGACTTGGCCTACCAGCAGGTCTAATGTCTTTTATTAGACATGCATGTTTTGGAGCTATTCCATTCAGTTTCAGGCCTGCAATTGTCTCCCTCTTCTCTGATCTGTCTCTGAAAACAGCAGTCTCTGAGATGGAGCAGCTCCCCTCCAGTTTGCCACCTCTTACATGGGCAGGTTTCCCTTTTTAAGATCTCCCCTCCCCCCTTTCAGGTAGAGCAAGTCATACAGGTGAACCTCATTGGTGCTGAATAGGCCCAGAAGAGTTTGTTAGTCTCCCCTTCCCAAAGTGAGGGTGTGTCCCTTCACATCCAGTATCCTACTTTTGACAGTGACCAGAGAGATATGGCTGGTATATTTTAGTGTATATGAATAATAACTTGGTGGCCAGACCTTGCAAAACATATGGGCACAGAGTAGAGCAAAAAGTTTGGATGTTTAACTAATATTAATGAAATGAGCGGCCTAAAGACAAACATTTAGAGTGGAATGTCAATAATTTTCTTATCCAGCTTTGAGAAAATCTACAAATCTGAGGAGAAATAAAAATCTGTCTAGAGAGAACTTGTGTGTAACCCCTTCAGGTCCAAATATTGGTCATGATACATTCCCCACTGAACCATAGTACCAAAGGTGCTATCTCTGTTTTAGTGGATACAGATGGAGCAAATCAAGATTTTACGAAGTGATTTTAAAAGGCTTGTTAAACATCTCAGAGAGATGTAGTGGGGGATCAAACTCAGCAGAGGCATTGGGGAAAAATTCCACTGTCTTTTCAAAAATCTTTTGGGCTAGATTAAGTAAGAGATGGCACGTTGCTGCACCACCCTCAGCAGAGCTCAGAGGAAGAGGCAGGAGGATAGTCAATTACTGCAGCCCTTTCAGGCTGTAGCTTACTTCTACCCTGCAATGGTTCATCTCTACTGGCTAAGATGGAATCAAGGCTACACCCATTCTACAGCCCTCTCTAACTGCTTGCACAGAGAGCAGTGGCACAAAGCATGCAGCCTGCTTTCCTCACCCCCTGTGCTTGAGCTCTTGACATAGCTAAGCCATGTTTGCTTATGCGGGGCTACGTTACAATCTACTATTTAATAAGTAATCAAAAATCCTACACAATTAGTATCACTTCCAAAGCACACATAAGCACAAACCAGTTTTGTATGTAATTCCAGGAAATTTAAGAAAATAATGATGTGAGATATCCATAAGATACTCACTATATACTTACATACATAAAACATAAGTGGGAGAATGCAAGTTGGATGATGCACAGTCTGGATTTCCAACATTGCTGCCTACTACAGGAAAAATATAGCATGCACCTCTCAATTATTTTTGGTGAGAAAAGAAATCACTATAGGGAATCAATTAGGTTTGTCAGCAGTCCAGAAAATATTTATGACTGAAAACAGCCTTTTACTAACAACTCTAAGGGTCACAAGTAATAACCTTGTCATGTTGCTTCAATTCCTGATATTACACCTGTGTCAGGAAATAGTGAAGATTAATATGGTAATTTGAGATGCTGAACAATACTTCTGATACAAGACAGATAAAATGCAGTCCTGGCACTGTCACACTAGCAATTTTATTAATTACTTTTTTTTCCAATTCAGTGAAAGGACACATATTAGCAGCCCAGCTGACTTTGTTACAGTGATGAGGCAAATCCAGCCCCCACCTCTGTGAATGCAGAAATCTCAGAAGCAGCAGAAGTAGTGTAACTGAATTACACAAATTGGGGGTGGAGAAGGGGTTGGAGAATTTGGGAGATATGCCCACCTTATGTAGCATGGAGCAAAGCTCCACCTCATATTCCAGCATAGTACTAAGGGCAGGGTGTCACGGAGTCCCCAGGCGATGCTCTGGAACTGCTCCCCACTAAGCCAGTCAGGACTTTGGGGAACCTCCTCTCCCTTGGAGCAGACTTGTTCAGGGCAAGAAGCTCACACGTCTTCACCTCCCGGGTCTCTCCTTGGAGCATTCAGCATCCTCTGCCCCTCCGTGGGCTTCCCACAGCGAGCCCACCCAGGCGGGGTCCTGGGGAAGCCACAGGGTTCTGCACCCCCCCCCTTTGCAGTCAGACGTGACTCTTAGCCAGCCAAAAAGAGGTTGATTCAATGACAGGAACAGAGTCTAAAGCAGAGCTTGTAGATACAGCGAACCAGACCCCCTCGGCCGGGTCCGTTCTGGGGGCAGTGAGCCAGACCCCTAGGTCTGCACTTCACTCCTCGTCCCCAGCAAGCTCCAGACTCACCACCCCCTCCAGCCCCTCCTCTCTGCTCAGCTCCTTTCCCGGGCCAGGAGGTCACCTGATCTCTTTGTCTCCAACCCCTTCAGTTGGCACCTTTGCAGAGGAGGGGCCCAGGCCATCAGTTGCTAGGAGACAGAGTGCCAGGCATTTAGGTGCACTGGCCCTTTGCTCTGCAGCAATCACACACCCTTATTCCACCACCTAGATACTTAAGAACTGCATAGGGGACACTGACGCACCAACACAGTATTCAGAGCAAACATTAAGAACATTCCCAGTTCGTCACACAGGGTTAGTTGATTTACACTTACACAGATCCACTAGCCATTGCATGTTGCGAAGTAGGAACCCAGGGGACAGAAAACTTATTGCAGTCAGGGACATGGAGCATCCCTGTAGTTGCTCTGTGGCTTGGATTAGGAGCCAAAGGAACCCCCCCAAAGTACAATCCATCTGACTGGGCTGTGCTCTGTGCTCCAGGATTTGACCCTATGAGAATAATACTCGAAAGATAAAATCTCATCATATTCAAGTATATCTAGGTTTTATTATATTAACCCCAAATTATGCCATTTTGATAGCGCTAAATAGCTTTTCTTACTATAAACAATTTAAAAAAAAAATCTTCATGGCAAATATTTACTAAGGTTAATACAGCAAAAGACTCTTTTTCTGAAATAATACCAGCAGGTTTAGCTTTAGTGATCAGTGAAGGATTATCATATTTTTAAACAGAATGTAATATGCACACATCACTGTGGCAAGAGAATGTTAAGCAACATTTCACTCTCACCCTGAAGTTATATCTGTGACCAGTGAGTTGGCCAAATAGCTCAACAATGAGAAAAAAATAAATTTACTTTCAATTGTATGTTCTTCCTCCAGCATACCCATAATGAGTTACTCAGAAATCCCACTGGAGTTACTGCAGTTACTCTGGATTTACATCAAGGTACAATGGGATCCTGTACCTTAACCAGACTGAATGCTTTTTTTTTTTTTTGGAAATGCTTGAATTGTGGGTGAAAGTGCATAGCTGATTATGACACATCCACCTTCTCTGTTCTACCAGCTGAATAAAGATGGAGCATGCCAACACTGTGAGGAGCACATCAACATTCCCCTCCCTTAGCCTGGGCCTTGTCTTTTTTTGGAAATACAGTGCACAATTCTCTGCTGGTGTAAACTGGCATGGCTCCAACCAAGTAACTCCAAAGGAGCCACACCAGAAGAAAATTTGGCCTTTATTTGCATTGCAGAGGTTGAGGAAATACATATAGAATCCCATTCTGAATGGGAATCATGGTCCTAATTCCCTGAGCGCTGTACTGAAAATCATGTAATATCAGGGCTGGAAGGAACTTCAGGACATCAGCTAGTCCAACACGCTGCTCAAAGCAGGACAAATCCTTAACTAAATCCCCAAGTGGCCCCCTTAGGGATTAAACTTACAATGCTGGGTTTAGCAGACCAATCCGCAAACCACTGAACTATCCCTCTCCCCCAAGAAAACTGTCCTTCAATATAATCAAAATATGTTCTATCATCTGTTTTTTCTCAGGTCAGCATGCTGGCAGTAGTTCTATACTGGGGTTCTCAAACTGGGGGTCGTGACCCCTCACAGGGTAATGAGGTTATTACATGTGGGGGTCACGAGCTGTCAGCCTCCACTCCAAACACCGCTTCACCTCCAGCATTTATAAAAGTGTTAAATATTTTAAAAGTGTTTTTAATTTATAAGGGGAGGTCACACTCAGAGGCTTGCTGTGTGAAAGGTCACCAGTACAAAAGTTTGAGAACCACTGTTCTATACAATATAGACAGGCATGGCTCCACTAATTAGGTGCCTGGACCCTGGAGAAGACACACATGTAAGATGAGGTGGTGGTCTGGCAGGGGGAGGGAATAGGGAGTAGGTGGGAGGGGGCAGTGGGGTGAGAAGAGGGGGTGGGGGGAATGTGGGACGTGCAGGGCTGCGGTGGCCAGAGAAAGAGGCAACCTTCCACAGCTCTGGGGCTGCGGCTGCCAGGGAGAGACGGCCCTCCTTCCCACCGTCAGCTCTGTGGCTGCTGTGATGGGGGAGACCCCCACTTCCTTCCCCGTCCCAGCTCAGGGGCTGCGTGGCAGAGGAGAGAGGGCACATCCATTATATTGGAGGGCACATCCATTATATTAGAAATGTAAGACTACTGATATTAAAATATGAGTTGTGTGCTTTTATTTGTAGAACAAAACAAATTAATTATTATTAAGGGTTTTTTTATATAGCGTTTTTATCCAAAGCGCTTTATAATAGTTAGCTAATGGTGCAAACAGCATTTGGAAAGATCATGAAGTGGTCTGCCAAGACCCCCAGCAATTTTCAAGTGGTCTGCAAAAAAAAAAAAAGTTTGAGAACCACTGCGCTAAGACATTGCCTAGTATTTCATGAGTCTAGAACACCAGGGCTCCTAACAATAACCTAACCTTGACTGTATAATTGCATTAATGAAAAATATGAGATTCAAACCCATTTTTTAAACAAATCAGCATAACTTGGGGGGCGGGGGCGGGAGGACAGGAGCCAAAAAGCAAACTCCTTGAAGCTGTTAGTCTCATTCAGTTCTCATTTTTAGTTTTTCATATTTTTACACTGAGCTGCATGAAAGCAAGAGTACAAATTACATTTCTAAAGGCCCTTTATCAATTCCACATCAGTCTGTGATTTTGAGAATATATTAAATGCACCACCATCTTATTTTAGCCTTTGAGTGTATATCAGGTGATTTTTTTCCAGACAGAAGCAATTAGAGTCTTGGAAAATTGCACACAGAATGCTCCTAAGAATTGATCTGTAGAGAGCGATTCTTGCAGTGCCAAACAACTCCAGTGTCCCATGGCACTACTGCCGGCAAGAGTTATTGCTAATTGAACAAAGCAACTTGCAGACATGTACACAAAAACCTTGCAATTAAAATACAGAGTTGCAGCATAATCAGGACCGGCGCTAGGGTTTCTCGCGCCTTAGGCGCACGGCCATTTCGCCACCCCCCGCGCTGATCCCGCGGCTCCGGTGGAGCTGCCGCAGGCATACCTGCAGGCGGTCCACCGGAGCCGCGGACCAACGGACCATCCGCATGCTGCAGCAGTTCAAAGGGAGCCGCCTGCCGCCCCCGCAGCAAAATGCCACCTCCCTGAATAATCCTGGTGCCCTAGGCGATTGCCTAGGCTGCCTAAATGCTAGTGCCAGCCCTGAGCATAACTGATATCTTACCAGGAACCTACCTAGAATTTTCTATCAGGCTGAGCATGCAATACATACATACATGCTAAAAATAAAACCTTTAAAATCTAAGGCCAACTGTCAATTTTATATTAAAACATTATTTTACAGTAGCTTTATCTGGAACTTCATGGTATTTGCATTGAAAAGTCTAAAAGCCTTCTTTGAAAATAAGCAACACAAAATCCTGTTCCCTCTTTCTACTTCCTGCATAACAAATCAAAACTCTGCAAAGCTAGGGATATTAGGAAAGGTTCTGTGGGAAGGAAATAAAATAAAACCAGCTTGTCAAATGAGACTCCCTGCTGCTGAGTACCATGTGGTGCTCTAGTGAGTTGTATCTGTTCAGCTATTAAATATGTTGGTGAATATAATACAGACGGCAATGACATTATCAAATATGCTGAGTGAGTATTAAATATCCATAGTGTAATCTTTTCACTTTTTTATTTTAATTAGTAAAAGTTACTGTCGCAATAAATTCACAGATTCTCATTCTCATTGTGTTTATCCCTAAATGAGAAAGCATTGGTAGATAACCTATGGTTATGGATTTTTAAACTTGCAGCTGCCATGCAGGGAGTACCTGTACAGGAGCTCTGTGCTATTCCCTGGAATTCTCTGTGAAGAGGAAGGAATCCTCTATACGACTATACTAGAATTTAATACTTCAGACAATGCTTCACAGTGAATGGGATAAATTCATCCTAAACTGCCATCAGGTACTGTCACTGTAAGTGCATATGGAGGAAGTAGAAAGTCCACCAAGGGTGGCAGACTGGAGTGAAGGAAAGCAATGAAGGAAGCATGGTCAGGGCTTCTGGGAATGCACTGCGTTAGCCCATCCCCTTCACCCCCTTGTTGCCTTGGCTGGTAGGGCTATTAAGGAGAACTTAGCAGTGAGCTGGCTAACGTGAAGAATTATTACAGAACTCTAGTGGCTAACCCAACCACACTTATCACAAAAAAAGACCGGAGAGGGTTGTTTTTCTTTTTTTTTATAAGTTACAAAGTTATACGACCTATTTATATCTGAAAAAGAGAATGGAAGAACCATGTATTATTTGAATCACACAGTCAAAATTTGTTCTCTGATAGATGTTGGTAAGTCAAAAGTGGTTCTATAGATTTCAAGTAGACATCACGTGAGACTGGTGTAAGAGATCAGAATTAGACAACAGTGACACTCGTATAAAGTGAAAATGGATGATCCTGTGGTTAGGCAGTCAGCCTAGGTTCAACTATCTGCTCTGTCCATCACTTCCTGTGTGACCTTGGGCAAGTCACTTAGTCTCTCTGTGTCTGTTCCCCATCTTTAAAACAGGATAGTAGCACATCCTTCTCTCATAGGGGTGCTGTTGAGAATATCTACATTACAGATTGTGTCTGGAATAAAAGGGCTTGAGAGAATTAACATGGTACACTTTGGGTTTTAGTGAGGAATTGGGAAATGCTATGAGGTAGTTAACAGCTCCCAGGTGCTCTTGGACCGTGAATGGCCCTTCCCATGATGCTT
>NC_133771.1:189666278-189802922 GCF_003597395.2 Chelonoidis abingdonii | reverse complement strand
AAAAGAGAGAGATACTTCCCCCGGAGCTTCTTCGCCCTGGAGCACTAGGAGAGTTAAACACAAGAGCAGTTTTTCCCCTCCCCCCTGTCTTTCCTTTCTCCCACCAATTCCTGTGGGTCAACTAGAAAAAAATCAACAGGTCTTAAAAAGCAAAACTTTTAATAAAAAAAGAAAGAAAGAACAGAATAACAGTTCTCTGTAATTGATGGTAAGGATACAGGGCTTTCAACTTATAGAAATATGAATAACAATAGAAAAGGGATAACAGCCTTACCTCAAAAACAATACAATTTAAGTACTTATAGCCAAATACACATAAAAGACTCCACCAGCCAGATACACAGATGCGCAAATACAGCAAAACAATTTAAAAAGACTATACTTTTGCTACCGTTGTACTTACAACTGGGAAACAGAAGATTAGAAGACTGGAAATAGACCCCTATAGCTGAGAGAGCACAGAACAGACAAAGACCAGACCAAGAAAACCACAAATTCCCTCCTTAAGCTTTGAAAATCCGGTTTCCTGATTGGCCTCTTGTCAGTGTTGTTTCCCTTTTGTAACCCTTACAGGTAAAGAAACATAACCCCTTAGCTATCTGTTTATGACAGAGGCACTCAGACACCGAATGTTATGGGTCATATAAGTATTTTTAGTGCTGATATGTGAGAAGAGAAGAGAAGAGTCAGCCCCAGTGAGCTAAACTCTGCTCTCGGTTACAGTATAATCCATTTCAGTGAGCTACTTCTATTTAAACACTGTGTACAGTATCAGAGGGGTAGCCGTGTTAGTCTGAATCTGTTAAAGCAGCAAAGAATCCTATGGCACTTTATAGACAACAGTCGTTTTGGAGCATGAGCTTTCGTGGGTGAATACCACTTTGTCAGATGTATGTAGTGGAAATTTCCAGGGACAGTATATATAGTGCAAGCAAGCTAGAGATAATGAGGTTATGTTCAATCAGGGAAGAGAGGCCCTGCTCTAGCAGTTGAGGTGTGAAAACCAAGGAGGAGAAACTGGTTTTGTAGTTGGCAAGCATTTACATCTTTGTTTAATCATAGACTCATAGACTCATAGGTCAGAAGGGACCAATATCATCTAGTCCTGACCTCCTGCACAAGGCAGGCCACAAACCCTACCTATACGCATTTATAACAACCCCCGAACCTATGATGAGTATTGAAATCACTCAAATATGAGATTTGAAGACCTCAAGACGGCAGGGAATCACCAGCAAGCGACCCATGCCCACGCTGCAGAGGAAGGCGAAAAAACCTCCAGGGCTCTGCCAAATCCGCCCTGGAGGAAAATTCCTTCCCGACCCAAATAGGCGATCAGCTAAACCCTGAGCATGTGGCAAGACTCACCAGCAGCACCCAAAGAAAGAATTCTCTGCAGTAACTCAGTTCCCATCCCACATCCAACATCCCTCACAGACCATTGAGCAGACTATCTGCCGATAATCCAAGATCAATTGCCCAAATTAAACTATCCCATCATAACACCCTCCATATACTTATCAAGCTTAGTCTTAAAGCCAGATAAGTCTTTGCCCCCACTACTTCCCTCGAAGGCTGTTCCAAACTTCACTCCCCTAATGTTAGGAACCTTCGTCTAATTTCAAGTCTAAACTTCCTAATATCTCAGTTTTTACCATTCATTTCCTCGTGCCTACATTAGTACTAAACTTAAATAATTCCTCTCCCTCCCTAACGTTAATCCCCTGATATATTTATATAGAGCAGCATATCCCCCGGAGCCTTCTTTTGGCCAGGCTAAACAAGCCAGCTCTTTGAGTCTCCTTTCATAAGGCGATTTTCCATTCCTCGATATCCTAGTAGCCCGTCTCTGAACCTGTTCCATTTGAATTCATCCTTCTTAACAGGGACACCAGAAACTGCACACATATCCAGGTGGGGTCTCACCAGCGCTGTATATAACGGCACTAACACCTCCTTCCCTTGCTGGAAATACCGCGCCGACCGCATCCATAAAAGCATTTGCTTTATTAACAGCCATATCACATTGGCGGCTCAAGTCATCCTGCTACCAACCAATACCCCAAGGTCCTTCTCCTCCTCCGTCGCTTCCAACTGATGCGTCCCCACGTATATTAAATTCTTATTATTAATCCCTAGGTGCATGACCTTAGCACTTTTCACAATTATATTCATCCTATTACTATTAATCCAGTTTACAAGGTGGTCAGATCTTCCTGAATAGTATCCCGGTCCTTCTCCGTGTTAGCAATAACCCCCAGCTTCGTGTCATCCGCAAACTTTATTAGCACATTCCCGCTCTTGTGCAAGGTCAGTAATAAGTTAAATAAGATCGCGTCCCAAAACGATCCTGAGGACTAGCTAGTAACCTCCTTCCAGCTCTGACAGTTCACCCTTCAGTACGACCCGTGGAGTCTCCCCTTTAACAGTTCCTTATCCACCTTACAACTTTCATATTCATGCACCCATCTTTCCAATAAACTAACAAGTTCCCCATGCGTAACCGGTGCAAACGCCTTACTGAAAATCGAAATCGAGGTAAATTAGATCTACCGCATTTCCTAAGCTGATGGTGTCAAATTTGCAGATGAACTGAGGCTCAGCAGTTACACTGTGTAGATGTGAGAAGAATGATTGTTTACAGGAAGGCTGATAAATTGCTTCAACTGGAAAATATGAACCAGAATTAAGCAAAAAGAAGTTTCCAGTTTGGGAAAAGCAGCAAAAAATCACACAGAGAAACTTGAAATAAATAAGTGAGCCAATTAATTAATTATGAGTTTTAATTATGCAGGTATCTCATAAAAACAGAACAGTACTGATGCAGCTTTTCATTATTAGCGCAAAATGATTAACTGTCATAGCAATGCTTACTTAAAGAAATACTTGAAGTAAAGCATTTTGTCACATTGCCACTGCAGCTTTCACTTTCCAGCTCAGGGCTTGTCTACTTGTGGTGGTTAGCGAAGATGCTATCAATGCCAATGGGAGAGCTTCTCCCAGCAACACAGGTACTCCATCTTCCTTAGAGGCGGTAGCTATGTCGACAAGAGATACCCTGCTGTCAACATAGTGCTGCCTATATAGGGAGTTTGGTCGTATACTGGCACATTGTACTGCAGCCCACACTATGTCCTCATACTCATTTAGAACTTACACAAACTGCCTTAAGGAGCTAAAAGTGTAGCCAAGGACATGTAGAGGATGGTGGCACAGTTGGCAGCTTACATTACGTTGTTAGGAGAACTCATGATCAGTCAATATTGTCTAAAAACTGCAAAATGGTTTCCACCATGTTGCATATATATAAAGATAGATATAGATAATATATGTAAGCATTTCACTTGTTTTAGAGCCTCAGGACAATCGAAATGGCAGATGACTTACATTACTGTAGCAGTATGTTCCTGTAAATTGGACTGGAACAGGACATGTGGGTAGTGCCAAATTCAAAGGTATATTATCAGCAATGACCTCCTTAAATGACTATTTTATATAAACAGGGAAGGATGTTTGATCAGTTAGGTGAGTGGAACTCAGTACCATCTGCCTGGCTCATCCAGAACTTGCCCTCAACCACAGAGAGCTTTTTATCCTATAAAGAATCCTTTGAATATATGGGCAAATAATTTCCAGTGATTCTGTTTCCTCCTTTAGGTGACATCTTACCAAATTATTTTGCTCTTACAACTAAGTGATAGTCTTTAAATCTTGGTAGCATGGTAAAATGGTCACTAGTGGTTGCATTAATAGTTTTTGTATGTGGTAAAATTCTGTAAGAATTTACTGTCAACAAATTAACTTGATGAGACAAGGTAAGAAAGGTAGTATATTTTATTGGACCAACTTCTTTGAGTGAGAGAAACAAGCTTTCTAGCTAAATGGAGCTCTTCCTCAGGATGAAAGCTTGTCTCTCTCACTAACAGAAATTGATCCAACAAAAGATATTACCTCACCAAACTTGTCTCTCTAATATCCTGGGACTGACATGGCTACAGAAACACTGCATACATAAATTAACTTGATGTCTTTTATATTTTGGTATCTTTTGTATCAAAGGAAGTGCCATGGTAGCCAGCACAGGGAATTATGGGATACAAAAAAGAAAACCAATATATGATTGAAGTTGGAAAGAGTAAAGTCTGTTTGGGGCCAAACCCTAAGGGCTGCTGACCATGTTGTAAAATTTGACCCTTTGCGAAGGAAGTGAGATAGGAAAGCAACAGAACAGAAGGCAGAAAAATAGAGCAAGGGCTGGCAGAGCTACTAACATGGGCAGAAGCTGAGGAAAGGAGGCTGAGTGGGAGAAGGGTTATTTATTTATGCATTAAGAGCAAGCTCCTGTATCCCTCTTTCTGAAGGCAGAATGTTGGTAAATATTCCACAGATGTTCATGCATTTTCACATATAAACAATCCAATCAAGGAACACCTTCAGGGTAAGTCTCTTAGTAGTAACCACCTGCTTGTTTAGTTCTTTACAATGAAACTGATCTAATCAATAGTCCTGCAGGGGAAGGGGCTTCCATGTCGGTACACCACATAGTGAATATATTTATACTGAACTCTGCATTCCTCCAGCTATGCAATATTATACAACAGGGCTCATTCTGAGGGGAAGAATCAGTATGTTGTAACTGATAGACCCCTGGAGGCTGCCACCTGCTTTCTTTAGGATGTACTGAAGGATGTACTCTAAAACAAGTTCTTAGCATACATCAAAGAGAATACTTAAAATGACAGTGAATTTGTGTTTGTGCATTCAATTAAAAAAATTCTGAGATGAAGGAAGAGAGAAATAGGGAGAAAGAAAGAATCCATCATTTAAGGCACTGATTTTTAAGGAGCTGGATACAGTTCCCTTAGGGAATTGATGGGCAGGATCCCCTGGGAAGCTAATATGAGGGGGGCAGAAGTCCAGAAGAGCTGGCTGTATTTTAAAGGAGCCTTATTGAGGGAGCAGGAACAAAACATCCTAAAGTGCAGATAGAATAGCAAATATGGCAGGCGACCAACTTGGCTTAACACTGAAATCTTCGGTGAACTTAAACTGAAAAAGGAACCTTACAAGAAGTGGAAATTTGGACAGATGACTAGAGAGGAGTATAAAAATATTGCTAGAGCATGCAAAGGTGTAATCAGGAAGGCCAAGGCACAACTGGAGTTGCAGCTAGCAAGGGATGTGAAGGGTAACAAGAAGGGTTTCTACAGGTATGTTAGCAACAAGAAGGGCATGGAAAGTTTGGGACTCTTACTGAATGAGGGAGGCAACCTCATGACAGATGATGTGGAAAAAGCTGAAGTACTCTCATGCTTTTTTTGCCTCGGTCTTCACAAACAAGATCAACTCCCAGACTGCTGCACTGGGCAACACAGTATGGGGAGAAGATGAGCAGCCCTCAGTAGTGAAAAGCTGGATGTGTACAAGTCCATGGATCCAGATCTAGTGCATCCAAGGGTGCTGAGGGAGTTGGCTGATGTGATTGTAGAGCCATTGGCCATTATTTTTGAAAATTCATGGTGATTGGGGGAGGTCCCGGACGATTGGAAAGAGGCAAATATAGTGCCCATATTTAAAAAAAAGGAAAAAAGAGAACCCGGGGAACTACAGACCGGTCAGCCTCACTTCAGTCCCCAGCAAAATCATGAAGCAGGTCCTCAAGGAATCCATTTTGAAGCACTTGGAGGAGAGGAAGGTGATCAGGAACAGTCAGCATGGATTCACCAAGTGCAAGTCATTCCTGACCAATCTGATTGCCTTCTATGACAAGATAACTGGCTCTGTGGATATGGGGAAAGTGGTGGATGTGATATATCTTGACTTTAGCAAAGCTTTTGATATGGCCAGCAAGTTAAAAAAGTATGGATTGGATTAATGGACGATAAGGTGTGATACAGCATGGCCAGAGGGCAGCATAAGAGTGTTAGCAGGGGGCCTTATTCCCTGCCAAGGGAGGAAGGTTTGCTTTAGATTAACTAGAACAGCTGTGGCCAATTAGAGCACCTGACTCCAATTAGAGCACCTGACTTTCAGTTAGAGCACCTGACTCCAATTAGAGCACCTGACTTCACTTAGAGCACCTGACTCCAGTTAGAGCACCTGACTCAATTAGAGCACCTGACTTCAGGTAGAGCACCCGACTCCAGTGATGGGATATAAACCCTGCTTCAGTCAGACAGGGGGTGGTAGTTGAAGGAGAAAGGTTGGATTGGGCAGAGTGCAGATGTGCAGAAGAGAAGAGTTTGGTCCAGAGAGAAATAGAGGTTTGGAGGAGTGCTGCGGTGGAATTGGGAAGCCAACAGAAACCTAGGTAAGGGGCACCAGGCTTGTATAGAAGAGAGGCGAGAAGCCCTTCACAAGCTGCGGCTGAGAGGGAAGTAACCCAGGGAAGAAACCGCTATCAAGTGTTCACCACAACCCAGGGCCCTGGGTTGGGACTGGAGTAGAGGGCGGGCCCAGGTCCCTCCCTCTCTCACTCCCCTCCTCCCAGGACACTAGGGAGTGATTAAGACTGGTTCAGAAGGCAAGCAATATCGCCCTGAACCTACCCCAGAGAAGAGAAAGCGCAGAGACCCAGAGAACAATACGGCAATTTGCACAAAGGTAAATAGAAAGTTGGCTAATTGTCGGCTCAAACAGGTAGTGATCAACAGCTCAGTGTCAAGTTGGCAAGCTAGTATGAAGTGGAGTGCCCCAGGGGTCGGATCTGGGGCTAGTTTTGTTCACCTCTTTACTAATGATCGAATGATGGGATGAATTGCACCCTTAGAAAGTTCGCACAGACACTAAACTGGAGGGGAGGTAGATAAGCTGAGAGGTAGGATAGGGTCCAGAGTGACCTAGACAAATTGGAGATTGGGCCAAAAGATAAATCTGATGAGGTTCAACAAAGGACAATGCAAGAGTCCTTCACTTAGGAGAAGAATCCCATGCACGCCTAACAGGCTGGGAACCGGACTGGCTAAGCAGCAGTTTTGCAGAAAAGGACCTGGGATTACAGTGGATGAGAAGCTGATATGAGTCAGCAATGTGCCCTCGTGCAACAAGGCCAACGGAATATTGAGTGGTATTAGAGGAGCATTGCAGCAGATTGAGGGAAGTGATTATTCCCCTCTATTCGCACTGTGTATGCGTCCAGTTTTGGTTCCCCCCACTACAGAAGGATGTGGACACATTGGAGAGAGTCTGGCAGAGGGCAATGAAAAACTGATTAGGGGCCTGGGGCACATGATTTATGAGGAGAGGCTGAAGGAACTGGGCTTATTTAGTCTGAAAAAGAGAAGAGTGAGAGGGGATTTGATAGCAGCCTTCAACTACCTGAAGGGGGGTTCCAAAGAGGATGGAGCTAGACTGTTCTCAGTGGTGGCAGATGACAGAACACGAAGCAATGGTCTCAAGTTGCAGTGGGGGAGATCTAGGTTGGATATTAGGAAACACTATTTCAGTAGGAGGGTGGTGATGCACTGGAATGGGTTACCTAGGGAGGTGGTGGAATCTCCATCCTTAGAGGTTTTTAAGGCCCAGCTTGACAAAACCTTGGCCGGGATGATTTAGTTGGTGTTGGTCCTGCTTTGAGCAGGGGATTGGACTAGGTGACCTCCTGAGGTCTCGTCCAACCCTAATATTCTATGATTCTATATAAATCCATTTAATAAATCATAATTTTAAAGTGACAATGTTAAGATTAAGAGACACTTTAGGAAGAGGCCATCAGGTTTAAAGAGAAACCCTGTCTATATTTAAATGTGGATTCCTACTCTTCCACCTTCCACCCCCCACTGTGGTCCCCTGCTGCTATATAAACAAATCAAGATTCTGTTTTCTCAAATTTATGGTATATTCTGTATATCTTCTGCCTTTCCCAGTAACTTATTACATTTTTATTATCATTTATATGAAATGGTTTGACCTGACTCCCTTCTCTACTCCTAAACTTCTTAACTTACATTTACGGCCTCAAGTTTCTGAATCGCTTACCAGTGTTAACAGTTTGGAAAGAATAAGTTCCATGCTTTCTGTGGTGGGTTCCCCCCAGGGTGCCACCTGGAACTGGGGTACCACTGAGCCACTCCTGACCCACCAGCCTCAGCTCTCTCTTACACTGTACTGCTGTGACAAGCTGATAAGCACTCCAGGCTTCAACCTGCACTTTCATCAGCATACATACAGGTAGGGACATATCCCGATGCAGTTACAAGCAGGCAGGCTCTTTGATCAGCCCTTGCATGGGAAGGCATCAGCTATGGCACCTTCCTCCCTCCCTCAGGCACACACACCCTCTGGAGTATAAACCCAGAATTATACCGTCTTCCACTGCAGAGGGAACTGTACAGAGCTAAGCTCAAAAAATTTGCTCCTCCCTCAATATGGAGAGGAATATGCAACAGCTTTCTTCCCCTGAGTTATAATTTCCACACACTGATTTAGATAAAACAAATATATATATTAATTACAGAAGATAGATTTTAAGTGACTATAAGGGATAGCAAATAAAAAAAAATGCAAACTGAGCTTATTATACTAAATAAATTGGATATGAATAGAAGATTCTCACCCTAAGTGATGATACAAACAGGCTGCAGATTCTTTAGGGACAAGCTGTATTTGCTTGCAGCTTGGAATCCCCAGGTGTTGCATTCACAGGCTAAAAATCTCTTTAGCCTGGGTCCAGCACTTCCTCCAGTTCAGTCTTTGTTCCTCAGCTGTTTCCAGGAGTCTTCTTGGGTGGGGAGTCAGTAAGCAACCTAGATGATGTCACTCCCCTGCCTGACAGATTTTGCATATGGCGGGAACCCTATGTTTCAAAGCTTGGTTCCCACGCCAGTCCGTGGAAAAATACTGGCATCCTAAGATAGAGCCCAGCACCAGGTCACCTGGTCACTTGTCTCTGTAGAGTCACAGCAGTCATCCCCCATGGGCTGTTTGGAGTGTTTACAGGAAGGCTCACCAGGTGGGAGCTAAGCTTCTCCTGAGGCCTATTGTTTCTTCCTAATGTCTCATTAATCTGAATAGGCCCTTACCAGCCAGACATCTAGATTGAGAGCATTTTGCTTAGTGGGCATTACCCAGGACTAGCTATATTTGAAATAGATATATAGTCAATATTCATAACTTTGGATACAAAAATGATACATGCATACACATAGGATAATCATATTCAGCAAATCATAACCTTTCCAATGATCCCTCACATGCCTTATCTTACATAAAATACATCATAATTATATCATTAATATCACTATGAAGAATGTGGGGTGCAGTGTCACACTTACAGCTCTCACTTCAGCTGGAGCAGAAGCCCCCGGCATGTGGACTTTGCACCACTGAAGTCAATGGAAGCTTTCCCATCATATTCAAAAGGAAAGGATCAGGCCCTTATCACTGCAGCTGATGGAAGGGGTGGCCCACAGCATCTACAGTCTCTCTGCTCCACTGAGGCTGGGACCAGGATATTGTGATGCTGAGGCATGAGGTGCACTGGCTATTTATTCAGTTCATGCTTTGGGTACAGTCTTTTTCTTTCATCACAAGGCAGTGGGTGGGATTCTCCTAAAAAAATATACATTTTCTTTTCTCCTCAACTCCATAGCAAGAGACTGAAGGGAAAGTAAGATCTTCCCTCCAAGACAGGAAAGGGGAATAGGAAGATGAGGGGAGTTACTTCCTCCTACACATTTCCCTGGCTGGAGAAAAAAGTAGGGGAAGGAATGGCCATGCAGAGTGAAGTAGGGAATCACATCGGGGAGAGTACAGGTGCAGTACTGTAATAACAGGGATCCATGGTAGCACCAGGGAGTGCTCTTTGAACTGCTCCATGATTAGAATCACAGCAAAATATTTATCTTTATCAGCTTCCTTAACCCTATCCATAATGTTGACTGGTCACTTACATGTCCACTGAGAATAAGCCTATTTCCATGAACCTCTCTCAGCAATTTGGGCTGATATGTCTAGCATTAACTTTGTTGCTCAAGGCTGTTCAAGGAAATATAACCCTTCTTTGAACAAGATCTTCTGGGGAATGGACTGCACATGGGACTCAAGATGAGGGACTCACAATGATCCTATATAGGATCTTTTTTAAAAATATATATCTATATATATCTATATATATCTATATCTACTAATACAAACTAGTGTGTTATCTAAATATTTTAAAGCATAACTGTTTCAGTGATTTTTCTACAATGCCAGAGTTTTATCCTGATCAGTGATTGTTCCATTTAGCACATATTCCCTAGATTAATTCATTGCTCCCACACTAATTAACTTACATTTGTGTACAGTGAATCATATTTCTTACCTGCTAGTCCAATCATATAAATAATCCTTTGTGATTGTGTTGCTTGTCATTGTTTACTCTCCCTCGAGTTGTAAAACCATGTGCAAATCTGGAAATCTCTCTTTCACAATATTCTTGTCCAACTCCTTTCTATACTAACGTACAGACTGGGTGTTAAAAAATTGGGCATTCACTGCCCACAATCATTAAACGTCCTGTGGTGTTTCTCATACAGTGAAACCCACTCATAAAGTGAATATAGTGAATACCAAAAATACCACAAACAGTAAATACCGAGCTGAGACAATATGCATTTTTTCAAGACAATGCAGCAATATGTGCCTGTGCACATACACTCCCATGCTTCCATATTGCATGTACACAACATGTATATATACTATGTATTAGTACAGCCTTGCAAGAGACCTCTCACAATGTCTTAAAACATTTTTCTTGTGCATAAGGATGGCAAGTTTTTAAAAGTTATCTGGCCTTTCCAGAGGCTAGGAATGAGTGCTGGGCCTATTAGGAACTTGGGAATCTGTCCTTTCCAATGGTTTAGGGCCTGTTTTCTGAGTGCTCAACAATACTAAAATATCAGGCCTGTAAAATATGAGGCTCCCTTTTCCCATTTTTGGCCCTGTAGGACTGTAAGGTTTTGGATTTTTAAGTCATGACATTTTTATGCACACACCAGCTATTGCTAACCCAAGACTGAATCCTAGCCATTCTGGACTTTGAGCAGGAGTAATTTTGGGAGAGGGAATTCCATATTTGGAAGGAAATGGAGGAAACACTTCTGTAGAGTTTCTTCATCCATCCCACCCCTCAAAAAAGATGGGCATTTGAAGCTCCTCTGAGTTTTGGGATGTTAACCATTGATGAAGAGATGAGTTAGACCCTGATTCTGCCTCTTTAAATCCAGG
This sequence comes from Chelonoidis abingdonii, assembly GCF_003597395.2. NCBI lineage: Eukaryota > Metazoa > Chordata > Testudines > Testudinidae > Chelonoidis > Chelonoidis abingdonii. The sequence continues at coordinate 189,791,714 of NC_133771.1, read as the reverse complement.
GGGAGTTTTGCCACTGACTTCAATGAGTGTAGGATCAAGCCCTTAGAACCTAATCCAAACATACGTTAGTCAATGGGAATCTTTCCACTGATGTCAATCAGGCCTTTCATGAGTAGTGAACTAGTAAAGTGGTCAAATGAGCATAATAAATTCATTTATCATTGGACCCTGAAACTTGTGATGGATATCTTCTTCAGGAGGGTGGGTAGGTGGGTGGGTGGTGGTGGGCAGGAGGTGGTGGGCAGGGGGGTTGTAACATACACAGACACATAAAGGCCTGAGTCACATCTCACCCCAGTTTTACTTTGGTATATCTCCATTCACCTGAATGGAGTTTATCTTACTTTACACCAGTGTAACTTAGAACAGAATCAAGTGCATCTATATTTTATATACACAAACTCTTACACACATTAATTTATCCATAGAAATGCTATTTGGATCAGAGGGTGCACATACATTAGAGAGAAAAACCTACCATTTTATTCATACTCAAAAAACTGCTTTCTAGCAGGCATACTATTTTTCCTCTTATTTGACTATTTACCTCAGTCATTAGTCTCTGATGTGAACCTTGTCAAAAATCTAAATATTTTATTGAGTTTCCCTTATCTATCATGATAGCAATGCTGCATCGTTAGAGGCTTTCAGGTTAATTAAAGATCACCTCCCTCGTTTAAATCCATACTGTCTGTCTTTAATCAAACCATACTTTCCTGGATGATATGCCACCACATCCTTTAAAATAACTTCCAAGACTTCCCCAATGTACAGTATTAATCCTATTAGTCTATAGTTTCTGAGTGATCATTCTCTAGATCATTTATAAAATAACAGAATAAAAAAATCCATTATTCAGTCCCTAGCAATAACCCTTTAGTCTAGTGAAATTTTAAAAAATATTGCTGTAGTAGCTTAGGATGTGATTCTCAGAAGTGTTCAGTGCTGGCCTACCTGCTCTCATTGAAGTCAGAGTGAGTTTTGCCATTGTCTTCAATGGCAGCAGAATCAGACCAATGGCAAGTGCTGTAGATATTTGTTATCAGGACATGGTGCTTTACCTACTTATAGTGATCTACAACATTCATGACCAGCTGTTCTTACTTATGGATCACCTAGCTCAGTATTCCTGTAAAACTGACCAGAATGGTTAAAACTTCTTCTGTCATAAAGGCAAAGACATAGTACCTAAAATACTATAGTCTCTTTAACTCTCAGGATAAGCTCCCCATGTTCATTTCTGAATTAGAAGCACAGTATCTGCTTGTTTATCTCTCAGTCTATTCAGACTATTATACAAAAGGCATGAATAATGAAGTGGGATATAAAAAAATCTAACTCTGCCCTTCTTGGAATTCATCGTGCAAAGAAAAAGTTCGATTTTAGTACACAACTTAACAGCCTTTACCTCCTTGAGAACAAAGGTCAAAAGGTCACATAAGTTATATTTGGATCAATTTAAAAAGGAAACCAAAGTCTGTTATTGGAAATCTAAGCCCTTTTTCTTCACTGCTCCAGACAATAAAAGTCTCTTTGAAGAATGGCATATATCATAGTCATAAAGACCCTTATCACAAGATTTACTTTAAGGCAACCTTGCAGTCTAGCTCCTGATTTCAGCCTGCTCAGAATTGTAGTCCAGGGGACAATTGAAGGCTGCAGTGCCAAGGGATGCTGGTAAAAGGGGGGTATATAAACAGCTCTCTTCCCTCTTAACAGAGTGAGTGTGTTTGTGTGTGTGTGTGTGTGAGAGAGAGAGAGAGAGAGAGTGAGAGAGAGATAGAGAGAGAGAGAGAGAGAGAGAGACAGAGACCAAGGGCTTCTCTACATTTTGGGTGCTACAGTTGCACAGCTATGGGGCTCTGTAAATATGCTGAAGTACAGTGATAGAAGGGATTTTTCCATCACTGTAAATAATCCAACTCCTTCAATGGAAGGCAGTAGCTGGAAGATCAATGGAAACATTCTTCCATTGATCAAGCCACATCTGCATGAGGGTTAGGTCAAAGAGAGCTAGTGTGCTCTGGCGAGTGAATTTTTTAAGTGTAGACTAGCCTCTACCTGGGAAAGAGCAGGAAGTGTTGGTCTCTCCAGGGAGAGCTGGAGAGAAGCAGGAGCTGCTGGTAGTGTCCTTATCAAAGGCCTCGTAAGGGAGCTGGATGACTATGTAGAAGCCACCCCGGGGAGGCTGGGGGGACATTTGATTATTTGAACACCTATGTTTATTTGGATGGAGAGTCAGGCATGAGAGTCAGACATGGACAATTCCAAGAGGGAAGAAATCAATGAACTGTACTAGAACTCTCTGCTCTTTATCCTGGGAACAGGTGGAAGAAGTGGCATTGGTGAAATGAAAGTAGACTGAGGCTTGGATGTGACATATGCTTCCTTTTCTAGGGCCCAAAACCAGAGCTATAGGACAGGAACTCCTCTTCATCTTCACACTACCAGTCAAATGAGAAGCTGTCACAACCATAAAAAGCAATTGCTTTATTTTTAGAATATTTATGTCATGCTAATATACCTTTATTTAAAACACAAGGTGCAAAAATTCCCACCTCTATGTAAAGCTCGTGCTGCAGTGGGGGTGGAATTTCATTATAATTCACCTTGGAATTTAAAATACTGGCATTGGGACTGCTAAACATCTGGTGGAGACAGAGATTACATAGTATTTGAAATGTCTCCTGTATTAACAATGGTTATTTGGGAGATACAATGATTACTTGAAATAAATTGTTTCTAGTCTAATGTCAAGGCTGTGATTCCGATGATCAGGTAGCAATTTTCTAAATCAGAATTGTTTATGAGCTTGGTTTCATTATTAGGTTTATTTCTTCCTACGGTAAACAGAATAGTATGTAGGGAAAACACATACTAAGTTTCCCTAATCAGACTTGTGGTGGTCTCTCCTGCTTCCAGAATGAAAGACTTTAAAAGAAAGCTGCACTTATATTCCTATTCTGAAATGTCAGTTGTCAAGTACCATTCCCCAGCATGCTTGTATAAGCTATTTCACATATTTGATATTAAGGTTTTTGACTAAAAGCAGCAGTTCTTAATTTCCTTGCCCACCATCATTATGAAAATTGCCCTCCTAACCCATCCTACAAATGTGTGTAATGCTTAGCCATTCAAGAGGGTTCAGGTATGCTTTGTAATACTGGAGCTCAATATCAGACACAAGAACCAGCTTCCAATGCATTTTAATGCTGAGGCATAAATGATAAGAAGAGGACTTTTGTTAAAAAAATATGCCTGATTTAAAAAAGGAGGCTATGCATACATGTGCATTTATTTTTGCACAGGCATTTATTACAAATGCCAATGTAAATCCGTTTTGCATATGTTCAGTAGATTTTAGATCCACTTCTGAACATATTTGCAATAAAAGTGTATGCAAAAATGTATCAGCTGGTGCATGACCAAGATCATGTGCAGTACTGGACTCTTTCCTTCCCCGCCACTCAGTCATGCCCAATGTATTTTATTTTAATAGTAAAACAGTAAAATTATTCTTGTTCATACATCATCAGTGACAGATGGAATTTTTGGATGACATAAAGCCCTAATGCTACCATTGTTACAAGTGGTTTAATCTTTCAGAAAGATTGCAGCTGCCAGCAGGCTGAAAAAAAGAAAATTTAGTCCAAAATATTATTTTACAAATGCAGTTTATATGCAGAACTCAGTGTTTATACACACCACTTCATGAAGATTTCCTAATACCTTACTGAGCAAAAAAAAATTTAGCTACAATTTTCAAAACTGCTTAAGTGACATAGGCACCTAACTCTTGTTGACGTTCAATTTGACTTAGGCTTCTAAGTTTCTTAGGTGCTTTTGAAAATGTTACCCTCCAACTTTCTTTTAAATACTATTCTGATTCCTACTGGGAAAATACATTCTCGTAGCATTCTAAGATTCCTCTAATACAATTAAATTACAGTGATGGCCCTTAAAAAATGCTGATTGTCTTAGGTAATTTCCATGAGCATGTATGTCCCTGCTAGAGAATACATTCTCAGCAAGGGTTTTCCCCCCATAGAAAACTCTCTTCATTTGTTGCAAGTTTTGCTCTATTGCTGTCAGGGACTATGGACCTTGAACACAGGCCCTCAGGGCACCCAAGCACTAGCAAGTGCTAATCTGCTACCCAATGCTTTGCTAAAAGCTGTTAGAATAGAAATAGAATCCTGACAGAGGATTCCAATCCTAGACTCTGATTGGCAAAATGCTGGGGGTCCTGCTTGGTTCACAACTTCTATATATACCCAACACAAGAATCAAAAGTTGTTCATGCAACAGGGTTCTGCCTGTTAGGGCTGCTTCCCCTATAATACCTGCTCCTACAGATTTCCTGGTAACCTGACCCTGTCTGCCTCGAGACATCTGACTCCTGTTTTGCCCTCTGGCTTGTCTTGGACTCTGACCTTCTGGTATCTGACCTAGACTGACTGCCTATTCCTGCTCCAACCACTAGGTAAGACCACCCATATGCCAGTCGTGATACCTGCAAAAGAGAATGTGTCGAGACTACCAAACATCACTGATACCACGAGATCAGCAGGAGGCCCATGCCATTTAATGGAGCTGTATTGGCTAGAACTTCTAAAGTTGGTAGCATCTCCCATGAGATTCTGAAAATAGACTCTTCAACATGGAGGAGAGAATGCTGGCTGTATTATATTTCTGCCGTACATTTGACTAGGCCAATAAGGGACGATTTATTTTTCCCATCCCAAACCCATCCTAGCCTGTCCATTCTTCCAACCCAGATCTCCACATCTTAGGCACGCTTTTTAGTTACATCTACACTACAAGCTAGGAGTACAAGCTACTTGTGTACAAATATTAGTCCTGGGATTGGAAGACATATTTTTCATCAAGAAAGACTTGATCTCTGCAGCATGGGAGATACTTGCCTTGAAAAAATTGAAGTCTTAGATCTTTTGGCATCAGAGAGAAGCTTCTTTTTGAAACTAAGATTGCACTATACAGTCAATAAAATGGCTGGCCATTAAGGAAAGGTGTGGAAAAGCTTTAAATTCATTTAAGGGTTTCATTCTTTGTTTATTTGATTAAAGCAGTAAGTGAAGGAAAACTCATTCTAGAATGCAAAAGCACCTTTACCGAAACAAGAGGGCAAGGTGTGTATGTAGCAGGTAATTGAACACTGTAGTCCCTGTAATTCAGCAGTATACTCCTGTATGATTTGGGAAAGGTCATTGCAGAAAGTTTTCTGAGGGTAAAAGTGTAATTGGTTGTAGATCAATAAGTAATTTCTTTCTAGAAAAAACTACTCTTGTTCCTGGAAGTATCAAGGTTCTTAAATAAAAATCAAGCTAATATATTAACAAAGTTAAGATTAATCTGAGCAACAAGATTTTATATTGCCCTAGTTAAGTTTATTTCAGCTGATCATTTATTTATGTTGCCATAAAAATCCAGATGCTTTCAATTTTGATTGCTAGCTATTTCCTTTAAGGCAACTGAAATTACTTTTCTAGACTTCCCAGTGTGACAACTGTGTTTTCTACTGAAAATTTATCTCTGCACAGTAATGGCAGAATCAGGGTACTCCTTTTAGTATTAACAATGAGTATGCTCAGTCGTGATCTTTGTAATTACCCCAACAGATTTCACCTGAAATCCTCCTAGACTAATGCACCTTCCTCTGACATTGCTAAGTCCTGTTTCATGTAATTAGACTGGAGCAAATAGCTATATTTGTTTGGGTATTACAGTGCAATTTTTAATTGAAAAAGCCATATAAAGGAGTGCTATATAAAGGCATTTTGAGTACGTCTGAAGTCCTGTACAGAACTGTATATTATAAGCCATAATCATTTAATTCATTATTGATCTTATACAATGTTAGATAAAGAATAGTTAACAAACTGCAATATTTAGACTATAAAAAGGTATGATCATTCAAGACACATATAGAAATAACTTTCAATTTTTTGATAATACTTACAATATGCAGCTCTAAATAGTCTCCAAGCCCAGTAGAACTGTCTACTCGTACCAAAACTGCTTCTTTTTGAACAGTGCTAAACCCTATTGCCAGTCTGTCAGCACGAGTGCTTGGCCGATCATTAGGAGGCCACGTGTATGTGATTTGTCCACCACCTTTGCTAAAGATATATGTTGTTCCCGCTGTAAAACAGAAATAAAACCATTTAGTTCATTTGCACCAGTGTCAAACTGCATGGCAAAACATGTGCTCTACAACAATCAAAATGCTCTCTGTAGACAACTGAACTGCATATATGAAACACAACTATATCACACTTTGGAGGAATCTTAAAATTTGCCAGCAACATTTTTTACAGCAAACTAAATATTATTGCTTTTTTATACAATACAGTCCATGCAGAATACAGTATAATTGCATAGTATAATTCCAAAGACCCTGGACCTGATTCAGGAAGGCATCCCTATTCAAGAAAGCATTTAAGCATGTGCTTGAAGTTAAGCTCATGCTTACCTGATTTCCTGATTCTTCCTAAATCAGGAACCAGGTGGAGAAGAAATCATGTACACCAGTTATTTTGCGATTGACTAAAGATGCAACACCATATATCCATCTATGCAATGAAAATGACATGCAAGATATGATGTGTCATCCTGCACAGTGAAACAAAATGTAACAAATATATTCAGATACAACTTTTATGAGTATAAGTTTTATCGGCTTGTGACAGGTGAGATAACTAATGGAAGGGCAACAACATGCCTCTAATGGATACACAATCTATTCAGCAGTGTCAATCATTATATGCAGTAATCGGCAATATATAAAGTTCTAGTAGAGAGCTTCCAATGGCAGAAAGATTTCCATGTTGTTCACAATACCAAATATGCACTTATAAAATCTAGGTTCTGTATGAAACAGATCTTAGGGTTCTATGATCAGATAATATGTTTAAAGGGCACACATTTAACTTCAGCATCACTTGCTCATTTTCTATGAACTAACACAGCTATTTACCCAAGGGTTTTCCATATACAAAAAAAAATGTATCCTTAAAACAGTGTCCAATGTGATAACTGTACATTTGATCTCTGATTTACAATGTAGTCAGAAGTAGTCCTCTTTTTTTGAATATGAAATGGGAACTTCATAAGTCTTATATAAACTGAACACTTTCCTATAGAGCGGTGTGACAAGACACAATTTTTCACATTTTGTTGTTCAGAATTTTATTGTAATTTTTTTTCCTTTCATATTGTACAGCTAGGCAAATACCACAGAAAAAGTTCTCTGAACATTCACTGGAATTTAAATTGAGGACATAGTATGGAGATGTAAATAAGAAGTATTGTATAGCTAGACCTCTATTCCAGCTTCAAAGAATCATGATCTCTCTATATATACAGCTTTGCCTGAGATCTCAAAGAAACTGAGTTACATTTTCCTTTTAAAGAATATTTCATGTTCACTTCTGACACAACTTTTCTGCTAGTATTACCAATCTACTAATTAGCTTTGCAATTACACCTCTATCTCGATATAATGCGACCCGATATAACACGAATTCGGCTATAACGCAGTAAAGCAGCGCTCCGGGGGGGTGTGGCTGCGCACTCCAGTGGATCAAAGCAAGTTTGATATAACGCGGTTCACCTATAACGTGGTAAGATTTTTTGGCTCCTGAGGACAGCGTTATATCGGGGTAGAGGTGTATGTGGTTCCTGTTATAATTCATTTTATAATATTATTTCCTGTTTTGTGCCATGGCCTTGGAAAAAAGTGTAAAATACACTTTAACTCAATAATCCTGTCTGACAGCTCTGAGAGTCAACAAATTCTCTTGGTCTCTCTCTTGATGGCAAGTTGCCAACTGGCATCTGTTGCAGGGAAACCTGTCAGCCCTCTTTAGGAGTAACAAACAGGAGTGTGTGTGAATCACAGCCCTAGCACCTAAGGTGCTGTTTAAACTTCAAGTTAAGTCAGAGTTCTGCATTATTCTTGTGCACTGTAGACAGCATACTGAAGGTTCAGGCAGTCACAAAGGTGGTTGCTGATGGTCATGGGCATAGGGTGTGTAGGAGAGAAGTCTGACAAACACCAAGAAGTCAGCTTCCATTAACTGAAGTGTTCAGTAACTGCTGTAAAGCATTTCATAATAGTAGACAGGGATAGCTGCATCTCTAAAGACTGATTATATGGGTACTGCCACTTCTGGTGGTCCAAAAGCATCTCTCTATGGTACTAGTGTTAACACCTTGAGCAATGTAGTGAGTGATACAGTTCAGATTGTCATAAAGTATATGCCACATTAATTCCCCAAAGGATGGGATTTACCCTCAGTACTGTAGTATTGGGGGCTGGATCCAAAGCTCTTTGAAGTCAACAGGAGTCTTTCCACTGACTTCACAGGCCTTTGGATCAGGCCTTGAATGCGGCTCCTATAAAAAACAGCATCAATAAGGAATACAATTCTGCACACTTCAGTGCTATGGAGGATACTATTAGAACAGTACAAAAGATATAAATGAGAGGGAGGGGGTCATTTTCCTTTCCTTGGTTGTAACAGATGTGCTACTTGAAGATTTTTAAAAAATTAGGAAAAAGAAGCTTCATCTGTTAAATGATGGTGGAGTCATATTTGTACATAATGCATAGAATGGCCCCTAACCAAGCCCCTAAACCTGAACATCTCCAGACACTGACATTCTTATCTAAACTGGATCTGTGTAGTACAGGCCCTCCCCTAAATACAGTCCACCCAATAAACTGGTGAGCAATTCATCCCACACTACCTTTGCAATGATGTCAAGGTCAATGCTAAAAGAACTGCATAAATTAAGGTATACATTTTAAATTACTCAAAGGCTACTTTAAAATTACAAATTTGTCTTTCTGTAATTATTCATGAAATACATGATTTTCCATCAGATCCTTCCTTTTGTCTCATTGCCTGTCACTTTCATAGCCATGCATATTAACTGAACATCTGATAACAGGCTAATTAATTCATGTAAACAAATACAGAACTGCCTTTGTATAAGCTACACAAGAAGTCACGTTCCTTGAGTTTCCTAAGTTAATTATGCAAAAATAGCCCTTGAGCTGAGGCCATTTAGTGTTTATATTTCAAGAAAGGCAAATATAATAATGTAAAATTCATTACTCAGGGATTGATCTTAGCTTATTGTCCAATCTTTGCCATAAACTATTAAAGCCTACAAAATATCTAAACAATTGTTCCAAACCAGCTTGCTTGCTATCAGATATAGGCTTGGTCTACACTACCAACTTATGTTGGTATAACTATCACATCCCTGAGCAACTTAGGGCTTGTCTACATTACCTGCAGGATTGATTGGCAGCAATTGTTCCAGCAGAAAGTCGATTTATCATGTCTAGTCTAGATGCGATAAATCGACCGCCGAGCACTCTCCTGTTGACTCCGGTACTATCATAAGCATAAATCCCAATTCTGAACCTTAGCGTCCAAAATGTGGGTGCCTAGCATAAATCCTCTAAGCTTAATTACCAGCTTAGATCTGATAACGCTACCACCGAGCCAGATTCCAGTCTCTGGCGCGCCTCTGGTCTCCCCAAACCTTCACCTGGGACGCCAAAGACTCAGATGCCTTGAGTCTTACAACAAAGGGATTTAACCGCACTTCCCCTTCCTGTTTTACGTCTCTCAGATTTTTCCACCCTGGGTACACTAGGAGGTTACTATACTTAACATTCCTTTGAATTACAGAAACAGAAGAGGACAATTTACCTTCCCCCCTCCTTCTTTTCCCTCCCACCACAATTCCCTGGTGGGGAAGCTTGCCCCAAAGGCTTTCAACTCCCCTATGAGTCCCCACTAGGAAAAAAAAATCCAACAGGTTTAAACAAGAAAGCTTTATATAAAAGAACGAAAACGACATAAAATGTTCTTGTATCAAGGGTTAACAATATACAGGGTCATTTGCTTAAAAGAAAAATGATAAACAGCCTTATTCAAAAAGATATCCAATTTAAAATACATTCAGAAACTACACCATGTAATCAAAAAACAAAACAATAGAAAGCATTACTGTCTTTCTACCTTTGTACTTACAACTTGGAAACAGAAAGATTACAGAAGCTGACCAAGAGCAAGTTAATCTCCAAGAGCCGAAGCAACCGAACAAGAGTTAGAACAAAAGAACACTACCCAACATCCCCTCCCCTCAGCTTTGAAAAATCCGGTTTCCTGATTGGTCCTCTGGTCAGGTGTGTGGTTCCCTTTGTTAACCCTTTACAGGTAAAAGAAACATTAACCCTTAGCTATCTGTTTATGACAGGTACTCCACCGGTGCGAGAGGCACGGGCGGAGTTGACAGGGAGTGAAGACACTGCAGGGAGTAGATCTGAGTATGTCGACTTCAGCTACATTATTCACATAGCTGAAGTTGTGTAACTTAGATCAATCCCCCGCTTAGGGTAGATCAGATCTTAAGTTATCCAACCTAACTGCTGGCATAGACAGCATTATGTCAGTTAGAGGGCTTCTCGCATCAACATAGCTACCACCTCTTGGGGAGGTGGAATACCTACGCTGACAGGAGGAGCTCTCCCATCAGCATAAGTAGTGGCTTCACTTAATGCTACAGCAGCACTATAAATATAGATGTAACCTATGCCTGCTTGGTGTGGTGCACTGTCCCCTCTAATGGCACCTAGCTCAGCCAGAAAATGATGAGCTTGCTACAGCCTTAACTAAGAGCTGTGTGGCCTTTTTGCTTATGCAGTAGAGGCTCATGCATCTCGCTCCAGAGGTCCCAGGTTCAATCCCACCAGCCAATAATTGGGGTCTGTTGGCATTACATAGACAAGCTCTCCAATCCATTCAAAAAACAACAGAAAAAGCTAGTTCACTTTTCCCACAAAGACTTTTATGCTGTCGTTTCTTTGCTATTCTTTTAACACAGTGCCACTGAAAAATAATTAAGTTCCTTGTTCTTTTTCAGTTTATGGCATTGTTTTGTTTGGGACTCATCAGCTCAACTGCACTCAAAGCAGTGGAATTAGATTGTCAAGAGCAGTGATACACTTATCATGGTCCTCGGAAGCTACATGCAAGTCTGTAACAAGCAGTTTGCAGCTCTTACCTGCATAATATACTATACCATTCTTTATGGTCTCGTAAATCAGGAAAGAGAGTTTAGAAAAATGTCTATAGAGCTCTTTGAGATTTTTAACCTTGAAAGTGTGGCTCCAATGGTAATAAACCACCAGTGGTCAGAAACAGTAATGGTTTTTCATGGTTTGGGTCTCTCAAGTCCTACTTGTATGCAAAATTCCTCTCTCGAAAACTGTGTTAATTTCTGTTTAGCCTGGCAGCAACTCACGGCTATCTGCTTATCCATATAGTATTAAACATATATATATTTTGTTTAGTATCCATTTACTGTGTCTATTTCTGTATATAACTGCAGAGCTTTTCACTAGTATGACTCTAACATTGAATATGACATATTTGAATGCTTCATTCAAATCAAACAACATACCTGCATTCTTTTTACTTTCCTCATGTTCATTCAATTATCTTTCTGTATAATACTGTTTTTCCCAAGTAATGTTGGTATTTTAATGTTTGCTTTCTCCACTAAAATGGCAATGTGTGGCATATTAAATTAGGACAAGTGGCAGTTTATTGAGCTATGGAATTCTAGTTACATTAAAGTGTATCATAAAAGGTCTAAAAATTGAAATACATAAAACTCAATAAAAAACCCTGCCTTTTGTTACTTTAATAAAAAAGTTAAGTGTTTTTTAACTATTGCAAAAAATCAGGTGTTAACAATACTGGATTCAACAGAACCAAAGGGTTACTAGTCTTATACAATAAAGCCGTTTCCTTCAGTACTACACCTTAACAGCACATTTTAATCATTGTGAACTCTTACTCCCATAGGCGAGCATTTACTTGCATGAGTAATCCCATTGAATTCAATATGACTATTTGGTCAAGTTATAATTAATCAATGAGAGTAAATGTTCAGTATACATGCACACATACATATCTACACAAGCATTATAGCAGGCACTAGTCATGTCAGCTATGGCAGAAGCTGCACGGGAGTCTTCATTTTAACCCTGTCTTTTCACATGCTCATAATCTTGGGGCAGACATTTTCATATTTAGTCTCCAATCAAAGCTGAAGTTTGGGGAAAGTTTGAGCAAAATTTCCAAAATATCTTTTCCCATTGCTTAAAAAATTATACCCACCTATTTTCAAACATAGCTATAACCAAAGCATGATTGAAATCAGAAACTTGAACATGGTATGATATAGTCCTCATTGACGATGAGAGCCTTTGTTTGTTTTGAGGGATTAATTTTAAAATAAACTGCTAAAAGTGATTGAAAAATCTCTTCTGAGAATGTTTAGTGGGTATTTATGAAGACTGTAACAGAGCTAAATTATTAATCATTTATACAGAAAAGCAATTTTGCAGTGTGCTTTATAAATCCCTCCTTCTTCCCATCAATAATCCTAGTGACCATTCCCTCCCTTTCTCCTCCCCATCCCCACCACACCCCTCCCCATACTTTTACCTGTCTTGTCTTGAGTTAACTTATTTTGTTTCTCTTAGGACCTAACCTGTAAAGTACTGATCACATCTTATGAGATGCCGAGGGCACTGACTATGTCATCCTCCCAGCCCCAATGACCTAACTATCTAAGAGCCTACAAGATGTTAAGGCCTCCAACGAAGTGCTGAGCACCCATAACTACTACTGGAATCAGTGGGCTAAATCATATGGTCCTTATTCAGGCAAAATGCCCCCCTTCCCACGCACACATGCACATTCCCCAAAGTCAGAGAAATCAGTGTGAATTTGCCTGAGTAAGGGGACTGAATAAAAACTGAATATGGACTTCAAGATTTGGCCCATGGGAGTTCAAGGCCCTTGACATATTCCAGGATACAATCAGCACTGTACAGGCTAGATCCCAATGTAGACAAGATAAGTAAACCCAAGGCAAGGTAGATAAAAGTGTAGGGTGCAGGCAGGGAGGGAATAGGCATTAGGGTTATTGATGAGAAGGAGGTGGGAAACACACTGTGAGAAGCATTTCAAAGTAAGAAATGGAAGGATAAGAATGTGAATTTAATTAAACACTTCTTTTTTGAGGACATCCTGACATATTCCCTCTGCCAGGCCTGAGCAGGAGATTGACCAGGGACATGGGCTGCACTCCACAAGATGCTGGGACAATTTGTAAGGGGGAAATTGCAATTATCTCACCGAAACAAACACAGAGATCTCCTCCCCAGTACCACCAATGCATTATCAGAGGGTGACAAAATATGTGTACTTCCATGGGATTATACAGCATCTCAAAGGGAGCCAGGGCCCTACACTTCCCGAAAATATCACCAAAGCAGGACTAGGGTGTGAGGGGTAGTATACTGCTCTGTAACAATGGACAAGCTGCACCTGTGGACCAGAGACCTTGAAGAGAAATTCTGCCTTCCTGAGGCAAGCTTCCTTCTAGAGCTCATGTGGGTGAGGATGAGCTCCACACTGCAGTTAAGAAAATGTTCTTATCAGTCATGATAGAGGAGGCTTTCCTGTTAACTAAGTTTTGTTATAAAATTTTCCAGTCCAAACATGAGTGGCAGTAATAGTGGTGGTGTGACAGGGTCAGGCCAGATGGCTACAAGAGAGTGGCAAAGGTAGACACACTAGCTCCAGGTTAAGCAGGTCCCTTTTCCCTGGGTAAGATAACAGGGACTATTCAAGAACACTTAGGAACTTTCTAGAATTAATTAAGGCAGGCAGCCTAATTACAACACCTGTAGCCAATTGGGAAGTTACTAGAATTAATTAAGGCTAATCAGGACACCTGGTATAAAAAGGCTCTCACTCCAGTTAGTGAGGTGTATGTAAGGAGCTGGGAGTGAGAGGATGTGCTACTGGAGGACTGAGGAGTACAAGCGTTAACAGACATCAGGAGGAAGGTCCTGTGGTGAGGAAAAAGAAGGTGTTGGGAGGAGGCCATGGGGAAGTAGCTCAGGGAATTCTAGCTGTCATGTAGCTGTTCCAGAAGGCACTCTAGACACCTGCCGTCCACAGGGCCCTGGACTGGAACCCGGGGTAGAGGGCGGGCCCGGGTTCCCCCCAAAAGTTCCCAACTCCTGATCAAACACAGGAAGATCTCTGAGGCTAGCAATATCCGCCAATAAGTGCAGGACTCACCAAAGTAGAGGAGGAACTTTATCAGAACTGGTGCCCGAGGTGGGATTTGATGTGCACATCACAGTGGAAGGAGGGTGATTAAAAAAAAGGGGAGGGGGAGAGGGTTTATTTTTTCACCACAATGGATGACGTAGTACGGGCATTGATACAAGCTACGGCGGCCCAGCAGGAGGCTACTTGTGTCCAGGCAGCTGCCCAACAGGAGGCAGTGCGGCTGCAGCAAAAGACTAATTGCCTGCTGATGGCCCAGGCTGCTCTGGACCGTGTTATGTTGCGGGAACTGGTAAACCAGATAAAGACTCTTACAGAGCTGAACCGCAGCCATGATGGGACTTGGCTCATACAGGCCAGTCATTGGCTGCAGAAAATGACGCGGAAGGATGATGTAGAGGCATACCTTCTGGCCTTTGAGAAGACAGCCCTACGGGAAGCTTGGCCTCAAGATCAGTGGTCTGGCATCCTCGCCCCATTCCTGTGTGGGGAGGCCCAGAAGGCCTATTATGTGTCTGAAGAAGTTGTGTCAGACTACCCCCAGCTGAAAGCAGAGATCCTGGCCAGATCTGGGGTAACGACAGCAATGTGGGCCCAGAAGTATCACGAGTGGAGGTACCAGGAAAACAAAACCCTGCGGTCCCAATCGTATGACCTCATCCATCTCACATGCAAGTGGTTGCAAACTGAGTCCCAGAGTCCGGAAGAGATACTAGAGATTCTGGTCATTGACCGATACATGAGGGGCTTCTTTGTGCCTGGGTAAGCCAGAACGAACCCTCCACCTACGATGAGGTTGTCGCACTGGTAGAGAGGCGAAGGACAGCGAGGGAGCTTACCTGATCAGTTAAGGAAGAGGCACCCCGAGTTAAACTAGCAGCACCAAGCCCTAGAGCTTGGGTGACTGGGCCACCAGGAGAGCCCAGGTGGAAAAAGAGAGGGGCTGAAGGCCCACAAGAAGGGAGAAGAGGATCGTGATGTTAGACTGCCCAAATCAAGAGACCGGGGAATGCCCAGGGCCCCATACAGATGTTATGCCTGCGGGGAGTGGGGACACATAGTTGAACAGTGTCTCAATGCTGAGGAGCCTATGCAGTGTAACCTGAGGAACTGGGCAGATCCATGCTCCCTAATCCACCTTGTGGATATATGTACACCAGACCAGTGAAATTAAATGGGGTAGAGACCACGGCACTGGTTGATTCAGGGAGTGCTATCATGTTTATCTCAGGGAAGTTTGTGAAGTGTAGTCAGCTGCTGCAGGCTAAATGTACAGGGATAACATGCATCCATGGACCAGTTAGTTACTACCTGACCATCCCAGTAAAAATTGAAATCCAGGGGAACCCTACTGAGGTAGCAGCAGGTGTAGTCCCTAAACTCCCATACCCGGTGCTCATCAGGAGGGATTTCCCAGGGTTTGGAGATTACTCCCAGTAGGAGGTTGGAGAAAAAGGGGAACCCTGAAGTTAGTGAGGCATCCAAAGTAAACTGTCAACCCCCCGTCTTCTCTGAAATATCCCCAGATTTGTTTTCCATTCCCAGGTCGGGTAGAAAGATGAAAAGGGAAAGAAGGGCAGCGAAGGCCTTGGGGACTTGGATCCTGACCCAGGGACAAAGGATTGCCCTTGTAGGTAGCCGGAAAGGAGGTTGTCCCAGAGGACACGCCCAAGCCTAACCCCCACCCTAATATCTCTGAACCAGAGAGGCAACAGAGACTGCCCCCTAGAACTTGGACAGACCAGCCCTGGGAGAGAAAATTTTGGACAGGACCAGGCTAAAGATCGAAGGTATGACAACATTAGGAAGGAGGTGACCGAAATAGGAAAAACCCGGGGACCAGGACCCTACTTCATAATGAAGAAGGATCTCTTGTACCGGGTTGCACGAGTACAGGGGCAGACGGTACAACAGCTCCTAGTACCTCAAAAACACCAGAACGCCATATTAAGCCTTGCCCATGGCCATCTTTTGCGGGGGCATTTAGGGGTAGAGAAGATTCTGGCACGAGTCCTACGATGGTTCTTCTGGCCCGGGGTACATGAAGAAGTGCGGAGGTTCTGTGCCTCCTGCCCAGAGTGTCAGCTGCACAGTCTCCATCCTCACTTGAGGGCACCTTTAGTACCCCTTCCCATCGTAGAGGTCCCCTTTGAGCAAACAGCGATGGACCTAGTGGGACCCCTGAAGAAGACGGCTTGAGGCCATCAATATATACTTGTTGTTTTGGACTATACTACTTGCTACCCAGAAGAAGTCCCCCTGTGGAACACAGCCTCTAAAACAATAGCCAAAGAGTTGGTGGCGATCTTTGCCCAAGTGCGGCTACCGAAGGAGATATTAACAGACCAAGGAACTCCATTTATGTCAAAGCTAATGAAGGACCTCTGTACACTGCTTCATATACCTACCCTGAGAACTTCAGTCTATCATCCGCAGACTGATGGGCTGGTAGAAAGGTTTAACTGAACCCTCCAGGCTATGACAAGGAAGGTGGTAAGTCGGGACGGGAAGGATTGGGACACTCTATTACCTTACTTTATGTTCGCCATCCGGGAGGTACCTCAGGCCTCAACTGGGTTTTCACCCTTTGAATTATTATGTGGGTGCCATCCCTGTGGCATATTAGATATTGCCAAAGAGATCTGGGAAGAGGAACCCTATGAGGGGAGAAGCATAACTGAATATGTATTGAAGATGCGAGACTGGATTGCTTGGGTCACCCCTATTGTACAGGAACATTTGGAAAAGGCACAGGAGGCCCAGCAAACCCAATACAATCGCCAGGCAAAAGTCCAGCAACTCCAAACAGGAGACTGGATGATGGTGTTGGTACCCACTGCAGTAAGCAAGGTTCTGGCCCAATTGCAGCAGCCCTATGTGGTGGTTAAACCTGTGGGGGAAGTAACCTACAAGGTGCGGCAGCCAGGATGCCAGAAACAAGAATAAATTTATCACATTTACCTCCTGAAACCTTGCAACCAGCGAGAGGCATGTGTGGTGGCCCATGTGGCCCCAATCCAGGGAGATAACCTACATGAGCAGATCAGGATATTCCCATATCTGACACCGAACCAGAAGAAGGAGGTAACTGAGATGATCAACTGGTACCAGGACATATTTTCAACCAAACCAGGCCGGACCACTGAAGCATACCACCACATTGTCACTGATCCTGGGGCAAAAGTAACTTTAAGCCCCTACAGGGTCCCAGCGGCAAAAAGGGAGGAGATCAAGGCAGAGGTAAAAAGGATGTTGGAACTAGGAGTCATTGAAGAATCCTACATTCAACAAAAGTTATAGCTACTTCATAAGACTTTCCAATTTAATAGTCATATTCAGATTCACATACTCAAGTTGAATAGAATCTTACTCCATTAATGCTCCTACTGATTTCAGTAGGACTACTGGTAGAATAAAATACTATTCAGAGTAAGCATATCAGACTACAGCCTTTAAAATAGTGTGTCTCACTCTGCATCAGACTCCTTAAGAAAACTCACATTATATATTAATTTAGCAATATCCCAACAGAAATTATGGTATTAGCATTTTTTTCTCATTTAGGAACTAAATTGTTCTAAATATATCTATTTTGTTGTGTTGTATCTCTGAGAAACTATTTTCACTCACTCAAAGGCTGGGATTTACTTTGTAAAAGTATATAGCCCTTTTGCGAATGCATCTGACACAGATTGTTAAAAGACATTAATGGCCTCCTTCAGCATCTCTTGATTTAAATATTTTCAATGACCACCTATTACTCAACTTTCTCCCTAGTGTGGATGGCTGTTCTAGATGATTTTCTGTACAAAATGAAAGTCAAGTAATTTGGGTGAGGTAATATCTTCTCTTGGGCCAACTTCTGTGGGTGAGATATACAAGCTTTCAAGCTTATACCGATCTCTTCTTCAGATCTGTGAAATGTACTCAGGCCTGGTCTACACTACGCGTTTAAATCAATCTAAAGAGAGTTAAATCGATTTAACGCTGTGCCCGTCCACACTACAACGCCCTTTATATCGATATAAAGGGCTCTTTAAATCGATTTCTGTAATCCTCCCCGACGAGAGGAGTAGCAATAAAATCGATATTGCTACTTCGGAATAGTGTTAGTGTGGACGGAAATCGACGTTATTGGCCTTCCGGGAGGTATCCCACAGTGCACCACTGACCGCTCTGGACAGCAATCAGAACTCTGAGGCACTGGCCAGGTAAACAGGAAAAGCCTCGCGAACTTTTGAATTCAATTTCCTGTTTGGCCAGCGTGGAGCTCTGATCAGCACAGGTGACCACGCAGAGCTCATCAGCACAGGTAACAATGCAGTCTCCTGAGAATCGAAAAAGAGCACCAGCCTGGACCGCACAAGAGGTACTCGATCTGATCGCTATATGGGGAGAGGATTCAGTGCTAACAGAACTCCGTTCGAAAAGACGAAATGAAAAAATATTTGAAAGAATTTCAAAGTCTATGACAGGAAAAGGCCACAGCAGGGACTCAGTGCAGTGCAGAGTAAAAGTTAAGGAGCTCAGACAGGCATACCAGAAAACCAGAGAAGCAAACAGAAGATCTGGGTCAAGGCCAAAAACATGCCGCTTCTATGCTGAGCTGCATGCAATTTTAGGGGGCTGCACAACCAGTACCCCACCCCTGGCCGTGGATTCAGAGGTCGGGTTGTAATATCAACCGTGGCTGAGGATTCTGCGGAGGGGGAAGATGAGGAGGAAGAGAGAGGAGGAAGAGCTTGCTTGAGAGCACACAGCACTCCGTTAGCCCCAACAGCCAGGAGCTTTTTGTGACCCAGAATTACCATCCCAGCCCTCCCAAGCCACAAGCCCAGACAGTGAAGCCATGGAAGCAACTCTGGTGAGTGTAACTTTGTAAATATCTATGAATCGCTCTTGGAGGTACTCAAAAAAGCTTTTAGAGAACATTTCTGGCAAGGCAGCCCTATTTGGTCCCCCACTGTATGACACTTTTCCACGCCATGCATGTAGCAAGTAATCGGAATCATAGCTTCACAAAGCACAGCCGCGTATGGCCCAGGTGACTGCTGGCATCCAGAAACATACGTTCTGCATCCTGCGGTGGTATTCTCAGGAGAGTTATATCATTCATTGTAACCTGGTTGAAATTCAGGACTTTAATTAGGGGGCAGACATGGCGATTTTCCTACTGGGCAGCTGCTTAATCCTTCCTTGCTCGTAGCAAAGCGGGGGGAGGGGAGGAATGATAGCGCTGAGTTTCTCAGCGTTTGGCGAGCAGGAATCTTCCCAGGTACCAGCCACGATCATTACCAGTGATCTTACATGATAGCAGCCATGCGGTGGGGGAGGAGGGGAAGAGGGGGGTTTGGGGTTTGCTGGTTCCTCTTAACAGGAACAAGGCATCATAGATCACTGTGTATATGATGCTGGAGAAGTCAAACAGAAAGCCTTACCATGGCCGCATGGAAGCTTAATTTGGATGCCTGGACCTGCGTCTGTGAGGTCTGCAACACCAGAGCCACAGGCACTCAATATTAACAATGCAAAATGTGACCTTGTAGTGAAATCACATGTGCTATGTAAGGTGGATAGTGTTATTCACTGTGAAAGAGTACAAGCATTGTTCTGTAAAATGTATCTTTTTACTTACTTCTCTCCCTGTTTTCCCTCCCCATGCAGCTGCACAGTTGTCCGGCCTCTCTACGCCATCCCCAAGGCTAGCTCAGATAAGGCGGAGGAGGAAGAGAACACGAGATGAAATGTTCTCAGAAATCATGGAAGTAACACGCAATGACAGAGCTCATCAGAATGAGTGGAAGGATGTGCTAGCAAAAGTACAGGAAAGATGCCAGTGAACGGGGATAGGAGAGACGCTCGAGATGAGAGGTGTAGGCAGGAAGATCAGCGGTGGCGGGATGCTACGCTGCAGCTGCTGCGCGCTCAAACTGATATCCTCCAACGCATGGTGGATCTTCAGGAAGAGCAGCGGGCTTACAGAGTGCCGCTGCAGCCCGTGTTTAACCACCCTCAAAGCTCCCCACGTTCCATATCTCCCTCACCCAGACGTGTAAGAACGCGGGGGGAAGGCTTTCTGCACCTGCCCACTCCACCCCCCTGGACAGTCCAAGCAAAAGCTGTCATTACGTTGAAATGAGCTTAATGGCCTTTTCCTTCCCTCCTATCCCTCTCCCAAAGCACAGCAGGCAGGGATACCTTGATAATTCTCTGCCTCTTTTTATAATTTCTTTTTAATAAAGAATACATCCAAAGGGGAGGGTGGGTTGCTTACAGGGAATGACTTTTAAGAAAGAATACATGATTTTAAACAATACTGAATGACTTTTAATAAAGAATACATGATTTTTAAATGATACTGACTTTATTTCCTTCAGCAAGCTGTAAGTAAGGGGAAGGGTGAGTTGCTTACAGGGAATGAGTCAATCAGGGGGGAGGGTTCATCAAGGGGAAACAAACACAGCAGCACACCGTACCCTGGCCCGTGCTGAAACTCGTTTTCAAGGCTTCTCTGATGTGCATCGCCTCCTGGTGTGCTCTTCTAATCGCCCCTGGTCTCTGGCTGCTCGTACTCAGCGGCCAGGTGATTTGCCTCAGCCTCCACACTGCCAAAAATGTCTCCCCTTACTCTCACAGAGATTATGGAGCACACAGCAAGCAGCAATAACAAACGGGACATTGGTTTGGCTGAGGTCTGAGCGAGTAAGTAATGTTCGCCAGCGCCCTTTTTAAACGCCAAATGCACATTCTACCACCATCCTGCACTTGCTCAGCCTGTAGTTGAACAGCTCCTGACCACTGTCCAGGCTGCCTGTGTATGGCTTCATGAGCCATGGCATCAAGGAATAGGCTGGGTCACCCAGGATAACAACAGGCATTTCAACATCCCCAACGGTTATTTTCTGGTCTGGGAAGTAATTCCCTTGCTGCAGCCGTTTAAACAGAGTAGTGCTTCTGAAGACGCGAGCGTCATGAACCCTTCCTGGCCATCCCACGTGGATATGGGTGAAACGTCCCTTGTGATCCACCAGTGCTTGCAGCACCATTGAAAAGTACCCCTTGTGGTTTACGTACTGGGTGCCCTGGCGCTCTGGGGCCAAGATAGGGATATGGGTTCCATCTATGGCCCCCCCATAGTTAGGGAATCCATTGCAGCAAAGCCATCCACTACACCTGCACGTTTCCAAGAGTCACAACCTTTTGTAGCAGCCTGCTTAACGATTGCTTTGGCTACTTGCATCACAGCAGCCCCCACAGTAGATTTGCCTACTCCAAATTGATTCCCGACTGACCGGTAGCTGTCTGACGTTTGCAAGCTTCCAGAGGGCTATTGCCACTCGCTTCTCCACTGTGAGGGCTGCTCTCATCTTAGTATTATGGCGTTTCAGGGCAGGGGAAAGCATGTCACAAAGTTCAAAGAAAAGTGCTCTTACGCATGCGAAAGTTTGCAGCCACTGGGAATCATCCCACACCTGCAAAACTATGTGGTCCCACCAGTCTGTGCTTGTTTCCCACGCCCAAATTGGCGTTCAATGGGTAGAACCTGCCCCATTACCAGCAGTAGCTCAAAACGCAGGGGGCCGCGGTTAGGGAGAATTCAGTGTCCATGTCCTCATCGCTCTCGTCGCACCAGTCTGCCGTAGCTGCCTCCTCCTCTCCTCCTGCCTTTGCAGTTCATGCTTCAGCATAGACAGCACGAGAGTGCGCGAGGTGTTGACAATGTTCACGAAAGCGTTACTGATCTCAGCAGGGTCCATGCTTGCTGTGCTATGGCGTTTGCTCCAATTCGCCCCCAGGGAAAAAGGTGCGAAACAGTTGTCTGCTGCTTTCACAAAGGGAGGGGTGAGGCTGTACCCAGAACCACCCGCGCGACAAGATTTCTGCCCCATCAGGCACTGGGCTCTCACCCAGAATTCCAAGGGGCAGGGGAGACTGAGGGAACTATGGGATAGCTACGGAACGGCTACCCACAGTGCACCGCTCCAGAAATTGACACTACTAGCCTTGGACCATGGACGCACACCATCGAATTAACGTGCCTAGTGTGGACGCGCACACTCGACTTTATAATATCAGTTTTAAGAAATCGATTTTAGCTAATTCGATATTATCCCGTAGTGCAGACGTGGCCTCAGAGTGTCACGACTAAATAGAAGGTGGAACAGATTGTTTAGCATAAGAAGTTAACACATTTCCAGGGACTGTACAAGGTGAAGTGGTCAGTTAACCCCTCTGGCACAGGGGAGAAAAGCAAAGAAAAAAGAAATCCATAAATAATAATAAGACATAACTCTATTCAGTTCGTGACTTTTAGTATCTAGCAAAGTTATGAATTTAAGTTCTCAGGCTCATCTTTTGAAGATATTGTGCAGATTTCCTTTGAGGACAAGAACTGAGTGGTCGGATAGGGAGTGATTGCTTTGTGAAAAGTGTTCTGCTACAGGTGATATGATATTTTTGTCTTCTATCATTTTTCTGTGTGAGTTATTCTGAGAGCATAGTGATTGTCTCATTTTACCCACATAGTTGTTATTGGGGCATTTAGTGAACTGGGTGAGGGACACCATATGTTGTGAGAGGCATGTGAAGGATCCATGGATCTTGAAATGTGTGTTGCAAAAATGTATGTTCATTATAATAGCAGTGGAGATATGTCTACAGGTTCTGTATCTGTTGTTCTGGCAGGTCTGGTGGCACTTTGAATTAGTGTGTCCTACTCTGTAAGAAGCTTGCTTCTGATCATAAGCTTGGAGAGGTTTGTGGGGAGGGGTTGTTTGTAGGCCAGAAGAGGGGATTATTACAATCTGTAGCCCACAAACCCCCTTGTCCTCAGTTTATATTTTTCCCGTCTTCTTTTCTCCCTGTGACTGGAGGGGTGTTAACGGGCCACTTCACGTTGAATGATCCACTGAAATATGTTTCAGAGTGGTAGTCATGTTAGTCTGTATCAGCAAAAGCAACGCGGAGTGCTTGTGGTACTTTAGAGACTAACAAATTTATTTGGGCATAAGCTTTCATGGGCTAAAACCCACCTCATCACCGCATCTACAGACTAACAATGTATTCGGGCATAAGCTTTCAGATGCATCTGATGAAGTGGGTTTTAGCCCACGAAAGCTTATGCCCAAATACATTTCTTAGTCTCTAAGATCCACAAGGACTCCTCATTGTTTTTGTTTGAAATATGTGTTAGCTACTTATGCTAAGCAACCTGTTCCATCAGGTATTTAGCTGTGACACTCTGAGCACCTCTCCTAGACCTGAAGAAGAGCTCTGTGTAAGTCTGAAAGCTTATCTCTCTCACCAACAGAAGTGGATTCAATAAAAGATATTACTTCACCCACCTTGTCTCTCTAATATCCTGGAACCATCACAGCTACAACAACAATGCATATAACAAAGTAATACCATATTATTATGCACCTATATGGAATTCATATGTTAAGAAAATTATGTATTTCTAAAATCAGAGACTGCTTTAAATGCCACATTGCAGTCAACATGAAAAATTCTAGTCCATTATATTTCTATTAAAGGTAACACGGATAAAATACACACTTCTCTGATAGCTTGCCAAGCAGTCAGGTGGAAATTAAAAGTCAAATATCTATAAATAAGAGTGAATTTTATTCCTCCTACAACCTCGTCAACAAATAATTTGTTAAGGATAAATTTACTGAACAATTTCTACATATGTAGGAATTGTGCTTTGGGGCAAGTGCATGATGAGGATATGAGAAGAAAAATACTTTAGGAAGGATACTATATAAAGGCATCTATCAGACTCGAGGATTAAATCAGAAAAATCAAATACGCTTTTAAAGACAAATAGGACTGTTACAGCCAAAAATTCTTCTTACATTAGAAACTGTTACGAGGTTTCTAATGTATTTTTATCTCCTGCAACAGTAAACTCCATTAATATAAATGACAGTTGCATTTGTGGGACTAGAGGAATATGTGGTCCACTGATTTATTTTTCATGACTTATTAGTTGTGCCAGAAGCTCATATGCAAACAGAATGTAGTTCAGGCACTGGCTAGCTGAAGGGATTTGCAACAGGATTTAAGACTAGGATACCAGTTCAAATCTTACCCATGTTAACAGCAACCAAATGTTGTTGCCATCTGTTGGTGGCCAATATAAAATGAATTGATGGTCCTGGCTCAGGGAGCTTGGAAGCTCCACAGAGCCACCTGGCAAAATTTGGAAATTTTGTAAGATAAATATTTCTAGTTGAAGGAACTTTAAAGCTCTGCTAGCAAAACTAGTGAAGCTTGTAAGTTTCAAAAGAACTGTTCATGAATCAGATTCTGCACTAGAGCTATGCAAATAACTGATTTTTCAGTTTCCTATCCAAACTAAAAAAGTAAGAATCATTTTTAGTTTTCAGTTTTAACGTTGAATATTGAAGTAAATTTCAAAATGAAAAGTCCTTTCAAATCAGAAAATCAAAACATTTAGTTTCAAAAATGTCAAAATGAAATATTCCAATTTTTCTATTTTGTATTGTTTTGTTTTCCAACCAAAACAATTTGGCAACTTTCATATGAATTCCGGATATGTTTTCGGTCAACTCAAATGTGAATTTTTCAGTGAAAAGGAAGTTTTGTCAGAAAAAAATTGCCCTGCTCTTCTTGTTACACAACAGTAGTTCTGCCCTGACAGAAGTATTTCTATATCAGATAATCTTAACCCAAGAGTCTGTAGAAGAAAAACTGAACTACCATTTCAGGTTCCTCATCATTACTTATGTATTTATGTATTTATTTATTGATTGATTTATGTAGTGCCATATATGTTCACTGTGCTGTGCAGACAACAAACATTTCCAAAAATGGGTGCCTAAAATTAGCCTAGGGAGTCCTTATTTAGGCATTAAAATAAGAGACCTGATTTTCAAAAGGTGGTGAGAACCCAGTAACTCAGACTGAATCCTCAAGTGCCTTAGAAAAACAGCCCACCTATTTTGGTGCCCAAATAAGGATTTGGACACCAAAGTTTGAAAATGCTGGCCTAACTTTTATTCTACCTAGCTTTATATTTAAATTCTTTTTGTTTAAAGTATCATTGTTTCTAAGTTGAAAACTTAATTATTTTTGTTTCGGAAACAGAGTTTTAGCTGTCTTGTAATTACTATGGTTATCTTTTTAGAGCATCCAATTGCCCATCTTTTAAATGTCATTTGTACCGTTCACCTTGCTATAGAAGCGCTTCCCATATTTTATGATGTCTCCAGAGTAAATTATTTTGAAGGCTCTCAAAAGTAGTACCCTTCTTGGAAAAAGAGTATAAAACATACATTGAAAAATGAAAGTGCTGCTAAATTGAAGCCTGTTGTCTTCACTGAAAGCAGTGGTATAAATACAGTAAAAGGATCAAATGTTGGTTCAAGAGCAAGTAACATTACTAGTAACATATATATATTAATGGCAATGTCTATCTTAGACAGTTTGCTGACATGAGTCTTCCTTTGAAAGAAGCTAGCTGTATCATGTACATTATACAGTGAAGGTTGCAATTGTTTCCTAGCAAGTATGATGAACAATCTAACTACACAATATTCTATCTGATATAGTGCTATGCCCTTATATCAATAATAATTATTAATAATAAGTTTAATAGATGAAATAGGCTTGTAGCATGAACAACAACATTTCCGAACCTTTAATTGCAAGTGGACTTTCAGCCTGGAAAATCTGAATAGAATGAGAGAGAAGCCTGCAAAGTATTTCTTGATCTTGTAACCACCTGAAAATGTGAAAACACCAACCTGTCTGCTTCTAACAAAAATAATTGGCAGGGATCTCAAATCTTTGACCCACCACCCCACTTAAGCACCTATGACAGAAAACAGAAGGATCTAACAGTGAAGCAGTTGTCAAAAGGGTATCAGTGACAGGAAGCAACACTGATGAGCAGACTATGTATGGGCCACTGGATCATGATTATGCAAATCCAATGACTAACCACTTGAGGAAGATGTGTGGAGAGGATGTGTCTGCAATTCCAGCCCTTTGACTGCAGTGACCAGGTTGCTGAGTTTCAGTGCAGTACACCTTCTAACACTTCACCTGCATAAATCCCAATCACTTTAGCTTATGTGGTTGAAGTGAATTTTACTCTTTAAACATAAGCACACTCAGACATTAAGTAAATTGTATTAAATTATGTCAATCAAAAGAACAACGCAGCAATCAGCTCATATTTACTTTTCAGCAAATGCATATTACATTACATTTTCCAACAAGAATGCAAGTAATTCTCTGAGATTACCGGCTGCAATAACTTAGCTATGTCACTTAACTGATCACCTCCATTAGCTATTAGGATGACCATCAGAAGTTTTTAATTGCTGGCTGATAGCATTATATTGCCGATCTTAAATAAGCACAAATACACTCAGCCTTAGACAATTCATTTGATTTGCAGAGTACTAACTGAAGAAATTGAGCCTCTAAATTTACAAACCAAATATACTCTTCATCTTCATTGTGAATACATTTCACATAGAAAATTATTGGTTAAAGAGCCAAGGTATAATACAGAAAATATCTGGTTGGATCAAAAACAAGTTCAGTAACCAGAAACAGCAAGGAGCTATAGATGACACTCTACCTGGAAAGACTTCCCAGTTATTATGCCAAACATTGTTAGTGAGACCTTAGAATTTGCTTATGATACCAAAATTGAACATAAACAATGGTCAACAGTGAAAACAGATTCAATTGTATCCAGATCTCTTAGCTGACTAGACCTTCACAATGAAAACTAAAGGGGGCCAGGCAGGTTGGACCAATTAGAATTTTCCTCCTGACCAACAATTCCTCCTGTCCTTATGTCTTACCACATAATGGATTTCAAATTGTAGTCTGGCACAAAAATGTGACATGGTTTGTCATTATGATAATTGCTACCATTCTTCTTTGAAAAGTCCTTTTGCTGCTGTTTGTGAGCGACAGCTTAATACCAGATTCAGAGGAACAAGACCTGAAGTGATAAATGAGCATATTATGTTTTCAACTATTTGTTTTACATAGTTCTAGTCATTAAAGAGCATGGTTTAACCACTGAAGTGCATAATGGTTTACAATGTAACTAGTACAGTATTTCTTTTAACATTGAAATTGATATATACGCTCTAGCTATCATCCCTCTGTGCCTAGATGTTACCATAAATTAGTCCTGTATATCCTGAACCTATAGGATTACATTATGCTCAGTGGATCAATCTTAAATCTCACCAATCTCTTATGAAGGCCTTTCGTCTATCAAAACAAGCCTGGGGGAAAGTGGTAGATGTGGTATATCTTGACTTTAGTAAGGCTTTTGATACTCTCTTGCATGACCTTCTCTAAAACAAACAAGGGAAATATAATCTAGATGCAGCTAAGGTAGGCGTGTAACTGGTTGGAAAACTGTTCCCAGAGAGTAATTATCAATGATTCACAGTAAAGCTGGAAGGGCATATCGAATGGTGTCCCACAGGGATCAGCCCTGGGACTTGGGCTGGGGGGATGACCCTTGGGCATAGGCATAGTTTTACTTCTATTTTGGGGCGGCAAGAGCTGGCAGTGCTCAAGCAAGCTCTGCACAACTGGGTCCAGAGAGGTAGCACCAAGTCCACCCCCTGACTCACTCAAGAGGCCACCCAGACTGTCTGAGCTGTGGGGGGAACACAACTGTGACATTGCACTCCATATGCTTTATGAAAATATGCTTATGAATGTGAATATGACGTAACTGGAATATGTTTTATGCAAAAGGTCTCTTGTAAGGTATCATTACAAAGTTTATAATCTACTGAGCGTGTTCATGCTATTTTTTTGCATATATTATTTCTGTGTCTAGGGTTAGGAGAATAAGATATAAACTTGTATTACTGAAGTAAACATATTAAATGGAAGCTATTAAGGGTACTTCAGAATCAATGAACTGTAAATGGCTCTGTTTACTTGCAACTCTGACTGTGTACATGTGAGCCAGCCCAGGAAGAATGGAGGATGGGATCTCACAGGATATGTGACCATGTCACGTGATACTGGAATCCATCTTAATCCTTGTACTTTTCCATTGATGAGACAGAGGTGGGGACAAACATGGACAAAAGATTCCCTGACTTGTGTCAAAGCTATAAAAGGGGGTGGAGCAAGACAAAAGGGGCTGCCAGTCATGAGAAAACCCCTGCTTACAACCTGAGATGTCTGCTGGATCTAATAAAGACTGTACCAGGAGAAAGGATTGGGCCCAGACTAGGAAGTTGTCTGGTCTGTGAAAGAAGCTTATTGGAACATCTCTGAGGGTGAGATTTATCTGTAATCAGTTTCTTAATGTAGTAGGTTTAGACGTATATGTTTTTGCTTTATTTTTCTTGGTGACTTACTTTGTTCTGTCTGTTATTAATTAAAACCACTTAAATTCTACTTTTTATACTTAAAAATTACTTTTGTTTATTAATAAACTCAGAGTAAGTGATTAATACCAGGAGGAGCAAACAGCTGTGCATATCTCTCTATCTGTGATATAGAGAGCAAACATTTTTACGAATTTACCCTCTATAAGCTTTATATAGAGTAAAACGGATCTATTTGGGGTTTGGATCCCATTGGGAACTGGGTGCCGGAGAGGTAACTAGCTCAGCTGTTTTTGGTTAAAGCCTTCAGCTTTGGGGGAATTGGCCCAGACCCCGAGTCTGTGTTGCAGCAGGCTAGTCTGTCTGGCTCAACAAGGCAGGGTTCTAGAGTTCCAAGCTGATGGGGGAAAAGGATCCAGAGGTAACTTCAGCACATCAGGTGACAGTCCCTAGGGGATCTCTGTGACCAAACCCATCACAGCAACCAAAAAAATATAACTCAAAGGGGGGGACTTAGTTCAAAAAGTTTGAAAACCGCTGAGGGTGCAGGGAGGGGGTAGCTAGGAGCAGTGTGAAGTGAGGGATGTAGCTCAGGGTGCAGGGAGGGGATAGCTACGGGCTGGGTCTGGACAGGGGGTAGCTCAGGGTTCAGGCAGGGAGCAACTATGGGTTGTGTCCAGGCAGGGGAGTAGCTCAGGGTGAAGGCAGGGGGTGTAGGGGCTGTATGTGAGTAGGGGGTAGCTAAGGGTGCAGGCAGGGGGTAGCTAGGGTCTGTGTGGAGACAGAGGGTTGTTCAGGGTGCAGAGAGGGGATAGCTAGGAGCCGTGTGCAGGCGGGGGGACTCGCAGTGGGGCTCCTGGCTTCACTGTGGGGGGTGCTGGGGCAGCCTCCAGCTGCTCCTGGCTTAGGGGCAGGAGGTATGTCGGCTTCAGCCCCACATCTCTCCCAACTTTTGGGGAGGGAGGTGTCGACTTCAGCCCTGCACTAGCCCCGGCTTCAGGGTTGGGGGAGGTCTGCTGGCTTCAGCCCCTCACTGGTTCTGGCTTCGGGGGTGAGGGGGCACCAGCTTCAGCATAGGAGCTCAGGGCCCTGGGTTTCAGCCACGGGGCCCTGCAGCCCCTGTGAAA
Organism: Chelonoidis abingdonii; assembly: GCF_003597395.2. Lineage (NCBI taxonomy): Eukaryota > Metazoa > Chordata > Testudines > Testudinidae > Chelonoidis > Chelonoidis abingdonii. The sequence goes on along the minus strand of NC_133771.1, from coordinate 189,762,035 downwards.
GGGCTCACAGAACCGCTGGCATAGAAAGTATACTTGTAAATTTTGGGGATGATATCAAATGCTTTGGAAGGTAGGATTAAAATTCAAAATGATCTGGACAGACTGGAGAACCCGTCTGAAGTAAATATGTGAAATTTAATAAGGACAAATGTAAAGTACTCCACTTAGGAAGGAACAATCAACTGCACACATAGAAAATGGGAAATAACTGCCTAGGAAGAAATACTGTGGAAAGAGATCTGGGGGTTATAAAGGATCATAAGTTAAATATGTGTCAACAGTGTAACACTGTTGCAAAAAAAACCAAACATTATTCTGGGATGTATTAGGAGGAGCACTGTGAGCAAGACACGAAAAGTAATTCTTCCACTCTACTCTGTGCTGATTAGGCTTCAGCTGGAGTATTATGTCCAGTTCTGGATGCCATATTTCAGGAAAGATGTGGACAAATTGGAGACAATCCAGAGAAGAGCAACAAAAATGATTAAAGGTCTAGAAAATATGACCTATGAGAGAAGAGTGAAAAAATTGGGTGTTATATGATTGTCACTAAAAAATGATGTGGGTTTAGGAAGGGCCCAGATACTAGCTCTCCAAACACAATAACCAGGGGATAACCAGTGCCTGGGTGGGTGTTGAACAACCATAAACAGACACTGTCCAGCAAGGGAACTACAATGCAATGACTCACCTGCATAAGGCCACACCAGTGGAAGGTCAACCTTGCCAGTTGGTGACTCAACAATGCCCACCAGACATGCCTAGACTTGTGTTCTCTAAGCACTTGGACTAAGGGTATAAAACAGAACACAGTGTCCCCATACTTGGCCTTTTCTCCTTCCCCACCTATGCTGCAAGCAACAAGGATGCTCAGAAGACTGAAGACTCCGACAGAGTTGACTGGCCCAGGTTTCAAGGGTGAAAACTCTGTACCATGAACTGCACTATCCAGTGAGGTGAGAAAAACTGCTTAATCTAGATGTTGCCCAGTCTAATATGGTTGAGAGTTTAGACTGCGTGCTTATATTTTATTTTATTTTGGTAACTAACTCTGACTTGTTTAACTGTTTATCTTTACCAGGGAGTTTGCCTGAATTGTTTGGTAAATCTGCTCAAGGTTACAATGGCTGGTGTATATCCACTTCCCATTGATGAAGTGGTGAACCAAATAATTTGCACTGCTTGTCTTGAGCAGTGCAAGACGACATATTCCTGAGGTATATGGCTGGGAGCTGGGGGGATTTGGCTGGTGCCTTTCTCTGTGTGATTCACACGTGGCTCTGGGAGCATTCATGCAATCTAGCTGTGTGTGGGGCTCCACATGCGGTTGAACTGAATGATAACAGAATCTGGAGGGGGTTGCTGCTTGTCACCAGCAAAGCACTGTAAGAGAGAGCCCAGCCTGGAGAGTTAAGGGGGCACAGCAGTCCCACAGTCCGAGGCTGCACTCCGGGGCTGCACTTCACTCAGGAAGGTTTAGATTTTATGTTAGGTAACACTTCCTAACTCTCTGGGGTAGTTAAGCACTGCAACAAATTTCCTAGGGAGGCTGTGGAATCTCTGTCATTAGAGGTTTTTAAGAACAGTTAGACATACACCTGTCAGGAACAGTCTAGTTATTACTCAGTCCTGCCTTCATTGCAGGGGACTGGACTTGATGACTCACCGAGATCCGTTCAGGTCTTACTTTTCTATGATTACATTAAAACTTTTCTATGATTACATTAAAACAAAACATTAAATCAAAATGCCAGGTACTTTAGATTGTGTGGGGAGGGGAGGGATGCTAAAGGAGTATAAGATTTTGTAATATATATATTTAAATAAAAGAAACTCTGCCTTTTAAGAGATTTGAGATCTTGGAAATAACTCCTCTTGAAGTGTTAGGGGAAATAACAAAGATCCATATTATTCTCAAATGTTGGCTGAAGTCCTCTGATAGAGGGAGCTCATGCATGTTTGATAGCAGTGCCCACCATGCAGGTCTTGTAATTTAACCATCTTACACTGTAAGAACTGTAAATGAATATTTAAAAATACCAGGCAAAAAAATTCTATGTGTTTGTTAGTGTCTATGGAAACTATTGTTTTTATCATGCACACTCTATAAAATTAAATATTTAAGTTAATCTATTTTTTCCTCTTTGTGACATTTGGGACAAATGTAATACTTCACTTTACTTTATGACATTGCATGCTTTATGACAGACTGGGAAAACCCCTGTGGGAAAGATATGTGTGGATAGATAGCCATTCAAACTGTTCTCCTGAGACTCAGTTTTCATTAAAAAAAAGTTGATCTATAGCTCTTTGGATTGTGAGGAAAATCTCAGAAATATCAATCCAGTGCAACATATGTAGCAATGTCTTCCTAAGTTTGCAGAGAATCTGAAACAAAAGCTCTGAGGTGTGAACTGCTCATTCGTCTCAACGGGGGCTAACTCAAAAGAAGCGTGGGAACTAGAGGTGAGGGCGATGCTGCAGCACCCCCAGGTTACGCACAGGGCTCTGCTCCCTGTGACCAGGATCCCAGGTGCTGTCCCACACCGGGGCTCCACTGCTGGCCCGTGCCTAGGGTTCTGGCTGCTGCACAGCACCCACAGTCCCAGCTGCCAGCCTGGCTCCATGCCTGCCCTCAGCTATGGCCCCAGCCTCGGCCCCCTTATCCCTGTCCGGGCCCCCCCTCCTGGAGACAAGACCTTGCTCCCAGCCCCAGCTCAGGGGGTGAGAGATGCAGACAGGGGTAAGAGGGCTGGCTTTCAGCACCCCCACTGTTAAGCGTTCCAGCGCCACTGAACTCAGATGTCAGCTATGATACTTTAAATGCCAACATTGCTCATCAGAGCATAAAAAAAGGAGAGGAAGTATTACGCAGTAACTCCTCACTTAATGTTGTAGTTATGATCTTGAAAAATGCGACTTTAAGCGAAACGATGTTAAGCGAATTCAATTTTCCCATAAGAATTAATGTAAATGGGGGGGGGGGGATTTCCAGGGAAATTTTTTTTAACTAGAAAAAAGACGATAGATACACACACACGCACACACACACACACACACACAGAATATAAGTTTTAAATGAACAATTTAATACTGGTACACAGCGATGATGATTGTGATGCTTGGTTGAGATGGTGAAGTCAGAGGGTGGGATATTTCCCAGGGGATGCCTTACTACTAAATTATGAACTAGCACACGGTTGAGCCCTCAAGGGTTAACTCGTTGTTAATGTAGCCTCACACTCTACAAGGCAGCATGAATGGAGGGAGGGGAGAAAGCATGGCAGATAGAGACACACCCTGTGTGTGTGTGAGAGAGAGATGCACATTGCTCCTTTAAGTACTCTGACCCCACTCTAAGTACATTGTCTTTTTAAGTTAGTCAGCAAGCTGAGACGGCAGCTGCTTCCAGGAATCTCCCTCCATCCTGAGCCCTGTCATGTGTCCTCCCTGCTCTATGGAAGATGGGGTAAGCGGGGTGCAGGAGCAGGAGGGAGGGGAACACCCTGACATTAGCCCCCTCTTCCCCCCAGCCTCCCCACACAGCAAGCAGGAGGCTTGAGGGAGCATCTCCAAGGCAGAGGGCAGGAGCAACACATGGCAGTTGGGGGAGGGACAACTGAACGGCTGGCAATTGATAGCCTGCTGGGCAGTGACTGCACAGGGAACTTAGGGGAACGGGGAAGCTGATAGCAGGGCTACTGGTCTACCCTGGTTCCAAGCCCCCACCAGCTAGCTGCAAGCAGTGGACAAAGCATGCGGCTGCCAAACCACGTTTTAAGGGAGCATTGCGCAACTTCAAATGAGCATGTTCTCTAATTGATCAGCAATGTAATAACAAAACAACGTTAACCGGGACAACATTAAGTGAGGAGTTACTGTATTATGAAAATTGACACAATCTAATCAGAATCACCATTCATTTAGGGTTAGTCACGTGATTGTTTTTGTTTTCCTGCAGGGAAGCTCAGCTTTGGACAATTTGGGAACTCCTAGGTTAAAGACACACATTTTACTACAGAATACACCACCTGCCAAATATAAAAATCAATAAATTAGGAATAATGGAAATCTGCCTGTGGAACTCATTCTATATGGAAATGTCTTGGGAAATCTCATTTCAGTTCATAATGAATAAGTGTCCAAGTTGCAAAAAACACCTGTGACAAAGTGGGAATGTTCTTAATGTTTTCTCTGAATACTGTGTGGGTGCCTCAGTTTCCCCTATGCATTTCTCAAGTATCTAGGTGGTGGGATAAGGGTGTGTGATTGTTGCAGAGCCCGAGAGGGCCAGTGTAATGTTGTCTGCACAGAGAATGGCCGACATCCTGTCTCCTGGCAACTGATGGCCTAGGTCCCTCCCATGCAAAGGTGCCAACTGAAGGTGTTGGAGAACAAAGAGATCAGGTGGCCTCCTGGCCTGGGAAAGAGACAAAGGCCAGAGGAGGGGCTGGAGAGTTTTAGTTTGGAGCTGGCTGGGGAAACGGAGGAAGCCCCAGGGCTGGGGGTCTAAGCCACCCCAAGATGGACCTGACTGAGGGGGTCCTGTTGCTTGTACCTACAAGCTTTGTTTTGGACTGTGTTCCTGCCATCTAATAAACCTTATGTTTTACTGGCTGGCTGAGAGTCACAGTGAATAGCAGGAAGTGGTGGGGTGCACGGCCCTGACTCCCCAATACTCCATGACACCACCACACTCACAACTGACAGGCATTAATGCTGGCAGCTCCAAACAAAGTTCAAGGAATGTCCCTGAAGATCAGCTGAGGCATATTGATGGGGCAGTATGAGAAAGCTTCCACTATCACTATCACTGCTGGGGACACATATAGGACTTCTGTCAATTAGGATGTCAATCTGGCATATTGCAAAAGTACTAAATCCACTGAAAATATTTGAAGATTAAGATCATCAATGATTGTATACCAGGGGTAGACAAACTTTTTGGCCTGAGGAACCCATCGGATTTCCAAAATTGTATGGAGGGCCAGTTAGGGGAGGCTGACGCCCCATGCTTCTCGCCCCCTGACAGCCCCCGGGACTCCTGCCCCATCCACACACCACTGCTCCCTGTCCCCTGACTGCCCCCCCCACCCCACCTAACCCCTCCTCTCATTCCTGACTCCCGCCTCTGCCCCAGGACCTCTGCCCCATCCAACCACCCCTTCTCCCTGACTGCCCCAGAACCCCTGCCCCTGACTGGTCCCCGTCACCCCATCCAACCCCCACTCCTTCCTGACTGCGCCCCCGGGACCCCTGCCCCCATGTTCCCCGCCCTCTGACTGCCCCACCCCCTATCCACACCCCCGCCCCTTGACCACCACCCTGAACTCCCCTGCCCCTTTACCGCGCTGCCTGGAGAACTGGCAGCGCAGTGAGCTGATGCTGCGGGGGAGGCGGAACAGCAGGGGAGGGGTCAAGGGCTCAGGGGCCAAGCAGGAGGGTCCCACGGGCCGCAGTTTGCCCACCTCTGTTTTATACCTAGATTTTCATTATTAATATTATTATTATGATTATTATTTTTGGCTCATATTCTCAGAGGATAGTACAGATGTCTTGCCTGCACAGGTTGGTGTCTCAGTAAGATGACTATTCAGTGAGAAGCTAGTTTTTTGATGATTTTGCTAGTATCTGTAATAACAATGCAATCCTAAACCTGCAGTTGAACAAGAGATTAGTATTTTTAGAACAGCCGGCAGTTTAAAAGTGGATTGTGAATATTAACATATTCCAGTAAATTAGTTTGCACTCATTATCATATGCAATTACTTACTGTTTAGATGCTGCTGGTATTAAATTGGCAAGCAATTTGCAAGAATTAACACATAACATATAAATTTTTCTTACATTCCAACAATATAAAAAGATAAATGATTTTAGAAGGACAGTCCATATCTATGTCTACATATATTCTCTGTGTGTTTAACGGTCTACCTATGGTATCATCCCTTCATTAGTTTACTACTTATTATCTGGGTTTTATGATAAACTTTTCATAAAATCTTTTTTGATGCTACTAAGTACATTTTGAGTACTTACAGCTAAATTTAATAGTAATGTCTCATTAACATTGGTGTATCTTGCCTGTCTTTTTGAAAATATTATCTGGAAAATATATCAGAACAATGTTTAGTTCTGTGCTCTTGACATTAATCTTGTAAAACTCTGGAAAATGTGAAAAGTATGCTAACACACTTATCCTTCAGAAACAAATATATAGGGAGAAACCCTCCTAATTTAGGCTAGAATAACAAGTTTACTTTTTTATATTCTGGGTCTGTTTCTCCTAAGTGTAAAACATGAGTAATTGCCATGGAAGTTACCTCAAAGAAAAACTGGCATTAAGCGAGAGGAGAATCAGGTCCATTATGTTTAAAGAAAATTTAGCACATGTGAAAGGAGCTAGCTTGTCAAATCTGGAGAGTGATGTGTTCTATTTAGCCACAGAAGAGTCATATATGAGAAGCATTTGTGTGAGAAACGATGGGCCTACTGATCTTGCATAGAGTGTAAAACAGGGCTAAATTTGCCTAAATTTTCAAAGGTGACTAGGCCCCAATCCAGCAAAGGATAAAAACGCATGCTTAACTTTCAGCATGTGAGTAGCTCCATTGACTTCAGAGGGATTAAGTACATGATTGGCTGCCATGCTGGATCAGGACTTTAGACTGTAAATTATCTGGAATGGGCACCGTGTCTGCCTAGGTGCTTGTACATCATCTAGTACAGCCCTAATCCTAACTGGGGCCTGGGGAAACTAGGGTAATATAAACAATAACAAACAACAACAATATTTTAAATAATTGTCAAAATATAATAAAAACAAGTCCTGATCTTAAGTATCCATCTTTTCAGCTAAGTTTGAGTCTGGAACCAATTACTATAGTATAATCATTATCTTATTTCACAAAACACGCAGGCCTATAATAGAAACATTAACATTTTCTTAACTACAAGAGTAGAATGGTTCCTGTCTGCAATCCTCTATTTTGTTTTTAGGGTGAACTTATCTTAGTTAGATAAAAATAGGCACCTTTAAAAATAAAACAAAATCACCCAATCAATTATTTAAGCATATTCAACACTTTCAATTTCTGCAGTATCTCTTCTGGTTTTCATTTTTTTAAATTACCAGTTATTAAGGTGCTCAATAAAAAAAGCCCCAATCTCCCACCTTCTAAACTTTCCAATTACTTCCTGCAGTTACAGTTCATGAATTTCACAGCTGAAAATGTATAGGTTTTACCAGGAAACAAAATGAAGCATCCAGCTGATCAACACATCTTATTTTTTTGTTCTTATTGTGTTATGAAAACATTTAGATTCTTACCTATGGGACTGTTTGCAATTAAACTACTTTGGACAGAAAAGCAAGCTAGTCAGAGCAGTGTTGGAGTCATCCTATATTTTAATCCTTTCATTGGTTCTTCATTCTAAACTTGATCTGCAAGATACTGCATACCATTTATGAATTGTTCAGTCTCCATGCATACTGTAAGAAGTACGCAGCACCTTAGTGTTCAGTGTTCTCCTCTTGGGAAAAAAAATATATGGACTCATAGCCACTAACCTAGGAGCTCAGTAACAATGTCCTCAGGCTACTATCTCCACCGAGATAATTAAGAAGCTGCTGTTCCTTGGCCAAGTCACCTTCTAAGATCTTAAGATAGAAGGAATAAAAGATGATTCAAGGAAACATTCCATTGTAAATGAATCACAAAACTTGCAACTTCCGCAGTTTTGCATGGATACAATTAGGGGCCATTCAGAATCATTTGCTGGCATCAGATACTAAGCCCAATATTTGCAGATTTATTTATAAGATTTGCAGATGATCAATATGATGCTTTGTGGTCTGTGACCTTCCTTTGTAACTTGCGTATCTGTAAGTAAGAAAGTAGAGCATGACACTGATGTACCAGTTGTTGGATGTGGAAAGGGTGTGGAGTTTTCAAAGAAATCTAAAAACCCTCTTTTCATCAGGGACTCCAATCCCTTGTGTTTGCATAAGCCTGCAAAACTTTTTCAGACTTTGCTATTCCTTCCTTGGAAAGGGACAATATTTTTCTACAAGAACCACCAAAGAAAATGGGGAGCCATTCAGTTATAAGGTGCAGGTTTTTGGGTGAAAAACACAACACTGGATTTAAAAACTAAATGTGAGTGAACACTATAACACTATTGCAAAAAATCAAACATCATTCTGGGATGTATTGGCAGGAATGTTGTAAGCAAGACATGAGAAATAATTCTTCCTCTCTACTCTGTGTTGATTAAGTCTCCAGTGGAGCACTGTGTCCAGTTCTGGGTGCCACATTTCAGGAAAGATGTGGACAAATTGGAGAAAGTCCACAGAAGAGCAACAAAAATGATTAAAGGTCTAGAAAACATGACCTATGAGGGAAGATCACCTGACCTTGCGGTGTCAAAGCAACTATGAAACCAGGTTTATTTGTAATGTCCACAGGAAGAAACTCCACGCAGATGGGAAATCCACATCTTTAAAGACTCATTGCCTTTTTCTAATGGCCCATTAAGGCTGATTGGTTACTGTTTGGTGGGCATTTCCCAAGTGTACACACAGATGCAATTGTTACATAGTCAATATTCCTAACTTTAGATACAGAAAAAAAAATCCAGTACAAATTGGATAATCACATTCAGTAAATCGTAAACTTTTCAATGATACCTTACAAGACCCGTCTTGCATAAAACATATCTTAGTTATGCCATATACATATCATAACAATATTTCTATGGAAAATATGGAGTGTAACATCAAATGATTACTAAACTTTATCTACAATGACAGAGGAAAACAAACAGAAGACTGTGTTTTTAAACAGTAGGCAAAGGTGGCAGCTTTCGGAACGATACTATTATCAGTCTATTACCAATAATAGAATTTAAAATTAGCAAGTGCCTCATGAACTTCAGACAGATGTAAGCTGGGTTTGGTTGCTAAATGCCATGCAAAGGGTTGAGTTTGCACTATGGTGCATTGTTCAGCAATTCCCCTACCTCTGTGTGAAATTTGCTGTCAGGAATACAGCAAATCAAATGTTAGGGTCTGTTAAGATGCAGAGTAATTTGGCTAAGCAAATGCAAATGAAAAACACTAGAGATAGGAAAGAAACTGCTTTCCCAGCCTGCAAAATTTTTCAAGATGTCAAAGAAATTTCCCATCCTGAATTGAGACAAAAAGTCAGTCTTGAAACTTTTTATTAACTGAAAGTCCCCCCAAAAAATTGGTTTGGGTCAATCTAAACACTTCATTTCAGTAATCCCAAAATGTTTCATTTTTATTTTGAATGTCTTTGTCTTTTTTTAACCATTTTCAGACTAAATGTATTAATTTAAAACCAAATGATTTGACTCAAAAAACCAAGACTTTCTGGTTCAAAAATGTAAACACACGTAATTTTGACAATTTCAAAACTTTTTTCCCCAACATTTTTTTCAGTTGTAAGGTTCATTGAAACCAGATTCACTTTTGTATTTCACTATTTGATATTTTTCAGAAAAAAAAAAGGAGGGGGGTTATTGAAAAATTCCCAAACAGTTCCAAAAAACTCCACACCCTTTTTGCCCACCAACACATATGACCTGCCCACGGTTACTCAGTAAGTCAGTGGCAAAACTGAAAAGTGAGCTCAGGGTATGGCTACACTGGAGAGTTGCAGCGCTGGTGATGGGGTTACAGCGCTGCAACTTACTCTGTGTCCACACTTGCAAGGTACAGCCAGCGCTGCAACTCCCTGGCTGCAGCGCTGGCTGTACACCTGGTCTGCTTGGGGTGTAATGATTGCAGTTTCTCTGAACACTCTCTTCACATTCCTGGTCACTGCATAAGACAAGCCACGTGGAAAGAAACTGCGAAACGTCTACCCCCGAGGGTATTGGCTCCACTCGCGGAGAGTTTGCAGATGGGAAGCGCGCTGAAGGCAACCGAGGTTTACTAAGAGACGCCTATGGCAACGTACTCTGGTCGTGCACACAGCCGTGCGAGCTCCTTCATCTACACTCAACAATGCCGCTGAGGCGCCGACACACTCTCCCATGGCGTCGCTACAAGCGGCATGGCGTTAACACGCGATCATGCCTTGAGCGTAATGCATAGATAACATGCTCTGGGTGTATCCATAGGCACTGGCGGCGCGACGCAAGTCGCATGGATCTTGAAGTCAGAGGCCTGGCGGTTGCACTCTGGCGGGGCACAGGGAGAGAGAGAGGTATATTCGCCGACCAGACTTGCCTCCTACCACTAACAATATTCCGTGGAAGAACTGAACTATACCTGACTCCCCTCGTAGCTACGTACTTCGAAAATATACAAGACAGAGGGAAGCATGCTCTCTTGCTTCTGAGCAGCCGACGCATGCCGGTGGCAGCCCCGAGTGGCAAGGGGAATTGCTTTCGAATGGTGACGAGCAGTAGGCTGTTGTGAAGCGCGAACCTCCGGCAGTGAGTGGAAGCGAGGGAGGCCGTCAGCCTGATGTTACCGCGAGATGCTTGGCTTATCTGGTCGTGCGATACGAAGCGTGATTCAGGAATGCATAGAACGTTGGAACTTTAGCTGTAGAGAGATGCGAGAGGGTGGTCAAGGGCGCGAGCGAGGAGTCACCAACTTTAAAAATTGACCATGGAGGTCAGTAGCTGCTGCTATCTTTCCATCGTTAGAACTGTCAGGAGGCGCAGTAATGAGAGCGAGAACATTGTCAGTCATCCAAACACGATCCACTCTGCCATCATAGTTATTCGCACCCCATTCAACTGCCGCCAGTCAACACGCGCACTCTTCCACTCGTCCCTAAGCAGGTCTATGGTCAAATAGCGCAACGCGTGTGCCACAAGCTCGCCATATGTGGAGCACGCTGAGAGGATAGCGAGCACAATGCCACGCACTGAGCACCACCACACACGCAAGCCTGTCTATAATCTACGCCACAGACTGGGGCCACAGCCCGCGGCACTGCAGCGCTAGCTCATCTAGTACTGAGATCTAGGACACACACAATCTAGAACAGCCATGAACGCAATCACACGGCTGATCCAATGTCCGACACTACACACTATGACAAGACGATTAGCTAGCAGGCAGATAAGCTATCAGCAAACCCGCATTGGAAGCTCGCGCTAGCAGCTCGAGAATGTAAGCCACCTTGAGACGCCTTCCCTGCGGCAAGGAAACTGGAGGGTGAGGGCACAGGTTCCTTATCGCCAGGCAGGACACACAGGGTCCATGGAGCAAGCACTCTCAGCCACTCCCTGGAGCTCCTGCGCCAGAATCAGACACTCACTGGCCACTCACCCAACGAGAGGACTCATGTGGCGCAGCCTTTACTTGCGATCGAGGTTGGTGACGACACCTTATCAGGATGACAATGCACTAGACAAAGAAATGACTTATCAAGGTATCTGAATTTGAGTTACTATATACTTATAGGCCTTGCTAATAGCACTGATCACACGCGGATTGGATGGAGGAGGCTGTCAGTGACGATCAGTTAAACAAGTATGAGACAAGTAACACGATTGTATGTAGATCTAATCAGTTACACATATCATTCAACACAGACAACCACACAATGTACTGTAATAATGCAATCACATACGTCAGTCCACACTCCAGAAGAACTATATCAATTAGACGACGTATTTAATACTCCTGTTTTGAAAAGCACGTTGCAGCCACTTGAACGCTGGGATAGCTGCCCACAATGCACCACTCCCAACAGCGCTGCAAATGCTGCAAATGTGGCCACACTGCAGCACTGGTAGCTATCAGTGTGGCCACACTGCAGCGCTTTCCCTACACAGCTGAACGAAGACAGCTGTAACTCCCAGTGCTGTACAGCTGTAAGTGTAGCCATACCCTCAGATCTCTGGAGTCCCAGCCCACTGCCTCACCCACAAGATCATCTTTCTTGATGGGTACCTTTCTGTACATGCACAAATGTTTCAAGGTTCTATTTATTTATTTTTTGCTGAAAGCATGACACCTGATATATCATAGATCAGCAGTGAAGAAACAGATAGTGAGCTACAGTTACAAAGCACCAAACCAAACAGAACCCACAATGTACTGTAAGAATGCAATCACAACTGTCTGTCAGCTCCTACGAAAAAACACCTCATTAGAGCTATTTTCTATATGAAGTTCACGTTAAATGTTACTAGGCACACTCTGTACTCACACTGATATTCTTTGTTAATGTTCATTAAAGTAATTTCTGTTTTAAAGGGGATGATTACTTGGTATCATTATCAGGCTTAGCCTCAGCATGTTACACTGTCACTGACATACAGAAAGCTCAGCTTCAGAAAAGGATTCATTATCTTAAGTGCTGAGCCAATATAAATTGTGCAAATTCCAGAAAAAATATACACGTGCTTTGTGGATGGGAAGAAGTTTAATGCCTCAGCAAGCACCGTTGTTCCCAATTCATCCCCTACTCTGTCCCCAGTTTATGGAGGGGCCTTGTATCCCAGATCAATATCTCAGTTTATTAATTCTAAACAGCATACAGTAAATTGCTCCTTTGCTGCAGTGTGCAATGAGGGGAAAAATTCCCGCTCCAAAGAAGTCACTTTAGCTGTCATATCATTTATAATAATCAATGGTTTCTCTTTCTCCATTCATTTCCCTCCAATGTTAACAGTCTTAAAAGTTAATTATAAAAAGAAGGCAATTTGGTATATTTACACTGCAGTCACCTTGTTGCTGCTAATATTATATAACAGTTTGCATAGGAATAAGGTGCAGTGCTCATCTGAGAAAATCCCTTGACCAATTAAACTTTTATTATTAAGATATATTTATTTTATTTTATTTAGATTCAAGAGAGATAATAAAGGACAACTAGCCCAACCTCTACACACCTGGAACAACTCAACATAAAAACAAGACCAGCACCAACCCCTACCACATATGGCAGCAATCACTTTCAGTGAAATAAAAGGTAGGGATATTACACTGCGCTCACTAGAGAAGTGTCCCTCAAGCAACAATTTGCTCCAAAAGCTCCTTAAAAGGATGATCCTGAAGATCAATACATTCAGAGCAAAAGCTTGAGTTCTAAAGCCAAGAGGGTTTCATGGGAAAGACCGGCTAGCAGCCTCTTCTCTTTAATGTCAAGAGATCTTCTACTCACTTGTCTACTAAACTCATTTGTGACATTATGTCATGGGGGAGAGAGAGTCTCTCAATCGTGAAGGTTTCAAGCCATGCATGGCTTTATAAGATAAATTTAACATCTTAGCCTCTACACAGAGCCCAACAAGCAGCCAGTGCAGATCACACAACACCAGTGTAGCATGCTTTTGGCAACAATCCCCTTTGACAAGTGGGCCGCCAATTTAAGTGCTAGTTTCTGTTTCCAAATAGACTTGAGGTGTAGAACCAAGTAAAGCCCATTTCAGTAATCAAGTATGAAGATGACAAAAGCATGTATTATGTTGGTAAGGTATGCATTAGGAAGGTTAGGTCACAACTTTCTAGCTAGATTGAAATGGGATAAAGGTGATCATTACTACTACTTAAGCAGCAAAGAGTCCTGTGGCACCTTATAGACTAACAGATGTATTGGAGCACGAACTTTCGTGGGTATTTTCACATGCATCCGACGAAGTGGGTATTCACCCACGAAAGCTCATGCTCCAATACGTCTGTTAGTCTATAAGATGCCATAGGACTCTTTGATGCTTTTACAAATCCAGACTAACACGGCTACCCCTCTGATGCATTACTACTGCTTATCATCTAACAGTAACCAGACTTCCAGGTTGCAAAGATGAGTGGCAAAAGTCAAAAAAACACTGTCAATCAGAGAGGCAAAAATAACCATTGACATATCCCTGGTTCCTTTCTCCAAATCACCATCAACACCTGTTTTATTTGGATATATAAATGTACTATAAACCAGCCCATACAGTTCACAGATCTTGTTTCTGATTTTTTACACTGAGCTTTTACACTGGTATAACTCCCTTGAGGTCACTCTAGTGTAAGTGATAGCAGAGTATGGCCCATGAACTGCACTATAGCACCCATGGTATCTTTGTTCCAATTTTCTGTTTTTAATTAGGTATATTTATTTCTGTTTTTTCTATGTGTGCATTTCAAATACATCCATCACCATGGTACCTGTACTCAATGTTGTTCTATAAAACTATAGGACTGAAAGCAATCCACCAGAGTCACTGTTAAGATTTCATATGTTGACGGCACTATTCCTTCCTTCATCTCAATGAACACTTTTAAAGGAAGGTCCAGGGAAAGGGATAATTTATGCATTTTGGAAGGTAGCAAATAATAATTAGGTAGAGAGGGAAGCAAGAAGATAATAGCAAGCAGCCATAACAGGTGGACCATGCAACAGACAACAATACCAGGGAATCAGAACAGGAGGGTAACACATAATATGGGCAGCTGGACGGCAACCATATGGATAGGCCAACAGAAGAAATATATCAGGCTGTTACAAAAGGTAGAGATGGAAGAGAGAGTGAGAGAGAGTGTGTGAGTGTGTGCGTGAAAGAAAGAGAGTATGAATGAGAGAAAGAATAGATTTTTGATACTTACCAGGAAAGCAGTGCACTGTCATATTATGGGATATATTAAGGATGATGGTCACAGGTGAGGCTGAGATCTCCTTTTGCTCAGAACTCTCATGTGTTATTTCCCTTTGGAGTGGCCTTGAGTAGCCCACTGGTGATTGTGTGTTACAGATTCCCCTCAGTTCCGGATCAATGGAGGATCTGCTGTTGCAACCCCAGATAGAGAGCAAATAGCAGCTCATGCATTAGAAGTACCTGATTCAATCCACAGTACATTGGCCAAGATGGTGGCTGTAATATTTGAACTATTTAAATTGGTCCAACCCTTTAGGTAATGGGCCAGATTCTGTCAATGGACTTATTCCATGTTTGCAATGGTATAAGGGAGATAAGACAGTTACCTTTTCCATAACTGGTGTTCTTAGAGAAGGGTTGTTCATGTGTATTCCACAATAGGTGTGCATGCTCACCAGGTGCACTGGTGCCGAAAGTTCTTCCCCTACCAGTACCCGTAGGGGGGAGCAACCCACATGACCCCTGGAGTGGTGCCTGCCTGGCATGGTATAAGAGGAGCTGCGTGCTCCCCCCACCCTCAGTTCCTTCTTGCCAGACAACAGAGGGGAAGGAGGGTTGGATGTGGAATAAACATGAGCAACACACCTTGAAGAACACTAGTTATGGAAAAGGTAACTGTCTTTTCTTCTTCGAGTGATTGCTCACGTGTATTCCACAATAGGTGATTCCAAGCTATATCTGTTGGAGGTGGGTAGGAGTTCACAAGTTCCCAGGATGGAGGACAGCCCTGCCGAACCCGGCGTCATCCCTGGTCTGGGAGACAGTCGCATAGTACGAAGTGAACGTGTGAACTGAAGACCACGTGGCAGCACTACAAATGTCCTGAATGGGGATGTGGGCCACGAAGACAGGCAAAGAGGCCTGCACCGAGTCGAGTGTGCCCTCATAATGGGTGGCAGGGGAACAACCGCCAGTTCATAACAGGAATGGATGCACAAAATGATCCAATTGGACAGCCTCTGAATGGAAATCAGCTGGCCCCTCGTGCATTCAGCCAAGGCGACGAACAGTTGCGAGGACTTTCTGAATGGCTTAGTCTGCTTGAGGTAGAAAGCCAGAGCCGCAGCACATGGAGCGTGTGGAGACAGTGCTCCTCACTGGACACATGAGGCTTGGGGCAGAGGACCGATAGAAAAATGTCCTGACCCATGTGGTAGGCGGAGACCACCTTCGGGAGGAATGCAGAGTGTGAGTGGAGCTGGAGCTTGTCCTTATGCAAGATGATGTACGGCGGCTCGCAGGTCAGGGCCCTGAGCTCCGAGACTTGCCTGGCTGATGTGATTACAACCAGGAAGGCCACCTTGCACGAGAAGTGAGACCAGGAGCACGTGGCCAGTGGTTCAAACGAGGACCCCTTGAGATGAGTCAACACCAGGTTTACATCCCACTGTGGGACTGGGGGTCTAGAATACGGAAAAAGATGGTCCAAACCCTTAAGGAATCAGCCAGTCATAGCATTGGAAAATACCGTGTGCCCTTGCACCGGCGGATGGAAGGCCGATATGGCTGCCAGGTGCACTCTGACTGACAAAGGCACCAGGACCTGGATTCTCAGGTGGAGGAGGTAATCAAGGATATGCTGGACCAGGCCAGTCACCGGGGTGATGCCCTGGTCTGCCACCCACCTAGAAAATCGGGACCACTTCGCCAAATAAGCGCGGCAAGTGGAGGGCCTTGGAGGTCCAGGATGGGCCTGAGTCCCCCTTTGGCCTTAGGGATAAGGATATAACAGGAGTAATACCTCTTGCCCATGAACTCCTCAGGCACCGCCTCTATCGCTCATAGTCCTAGGAGCCGCCCCACCTACTGCTCGAGCAGAGCTTCATGCGAGGGGTCCCCCAAGAAGAATGGGGGTTGGGGCGTGGGGAGGAAGTAAACTGGATGGTGTAACTCCGGGAAATGGTGTTCAGGACCCGTCGGTCCAAGGTTAGCCGTGACCATTCCGGGAGGAAAGCACACAACCGGTTGGAGAAGGGAAGCTTTATTGGGGGTGGATCCCTGATGAGGACTGGCAGGGTGCCCCCGGGCTTCCCATCAAAAACACCTTTTCCCCTTCTGCTTGCCCTTGGAGGACCCAGGCTGGGAGGCAGGCCAAGACTGCCTCTTATAGTCCCGCTGCTTCTTATGGATGGCCTCATACTTCAGGAGAGTGGCCTGGGCAGGAGTCTGCTGCGGCTTGAATTTAGGTTTTGCCACATCCGGGATATAGAGACCCGGAGTCTGGAGGGTCGTGCAGGAATCTTTCATGCCATGCAGCCTTGTATCTGTTTCCTCCACAAACACAGCTTTCCCATCAAATGGGACATCCTGCATGGAAGACTGCGCTTCGCTGGATAGCCCAGAGAGTAGGAGTCACAATGCCCATCTCATGGACATCACGGAGGCCATTGATCGTGTGGCCGTGTCCGCGGCATCCAAAGCTGCCTGCAGGGACACCCTAGCAGCCACTGTCCCTTCCTCCACTACCACCTTAAACTCCTTCCTATCACGCTTCTGGAAGGAGTCCTCAAACTTAGGCAGGGAGTTCCACAGATTGAATTTGTACTAGCCCCAGAGAGTCTGATGATCTACCATTCATAACTGGAAACTTGAAGATGAATATATTTTCCTTCTGAAAGAGTCCAGTCTCTGAGAGTCTTTGTTCTTTGGGGTTGGGACTGGCTGACCCTGCCATTCCCTATGCTTGACCAACTCAACCACCAAGGAGTTGGGCGCTGGGTGGGTATACAAGTACTCGTGCCCTTTAGTGGGGACAAAGTACTTGCATTCCTCCTTTTTAGAGATGGGGATCAATGAGGCCTGTGTTTGCCACAGGGCATTTGAAATCTTAGCCATCCCTTCGTGGACAGACAAGGCCACCCTACCCGGTACCGATGGGAACAGCACATTAAACAGGGAGTCTGAGGGCTCCTTCATCTCCTCATGACATCCTGGGCCACCTGGAGGGCTTCAGGCATGGAAAGAATCTGGACATCCAGAGAAGCCTGTTCCAAAGGGGCTGGGCTACTCCGCTCAGCTTGAGTCGGAGGCCTGGGGCCCAGTGGGGATTGAGGACTGCCCGACATCGGCCTAGTTTCTGTCCTAGATTTCCCTTGGTGCTGCTGTGAGGAGGGAGTCTTCTTGGCCCTCTTGGCATGCCCCGTGGATGGAGAGTGGTGCCTACTGGTCAATGGTACTGGAGGGTCACTGTTTACCGATGCCGTGGTGCCGGGTACTGGATCGGAGCAGCGTGCCGGGGTCGGGGTCAGTGCCGACTCCATCAGAATGGCCTGGAGCCTAATGTCTCTTTCTGTTTTGGCCTAAGGCTTAAACGACTTGCAAATCTTGCACCTTTTGCCGATACAGGTTTCTCCCAAGCAGGTCAGTCTGCATGCGGGTCACTCCTTGGCATAGAACACCGGCAAGAGCCACACAACTTAAACACCAAGGCGTGGGGCATGCCCCGGCCTGGGCTCACTGACTAACTAAACTAACTAAACAGCTAACTAACTACAGGTACTAATGTTGAACAAACTAACAGTTCTGGGGACAAGCTACAGCAAAGCTGGAGCAGAGCAGTTCTGACGCACCTTCACTGGCGGCAAGAAGGAACTGAGGGTGGAGGGAATGCACAGGTTCCCTTAAATCGCACCAGGCAGGCACCACTCCAGGGGTCATGGGAAGCACTCCCCACTGCAGATACAAAACTTCCGGCACCGGTGCATGTGGCAAGCATGCACACCTATTGTGGAACACACATGAGCAATCACTTGAAGAAGAACAGAATCTGATGATTGAGACTTTATCTGAACTTGGGCCTTCTATATGGCAGGGTGAGAGGAGGCTGTGCCTATTAATAATGACATACTTATTAATCATTCCCTTCAAACAGGAATGACATCAATGAACATCTAAAAAAACCAACTCAGTAACATTATAATGCATGCTTGATATTTGGATCATTTTCACCATAACAGTCATTTAGATGATGAGCATAAAGTCAGTGTTTATTTTCAATCGGAATGGCGAAAAATTGGCTCTTTTATATACCTGCATGCTGAGAGGATCAACATCAGGCAGTTTATAGGTGGTTAGGACAGAAAGAGGGCAGCATCAATTAAGTCAGTATGCAGATCAACAAGCAGAGGGGAGACACAATGCTCATCACATTACTGAGCATAATTTACCACTTGGCATTTCGCACATTGCTAATAAAATAGAAAAATCAGAAATACTAATAAGATATTTACCCTTTTGCTGTAAAATGCAACAACAGCTTTAAAAAGCAGACAATAAGTGTTCTTGTCTGTTTCTTTTCACTTTACTAAGTTATTACAGGGAAGTATAAGTAGACAAAGAAACCACATTGTTATCAGAAAAGTACAGCTAGTGGGCCTGATTCTCCTTTTATGCTGGGATAAATCAAGAATATCTTTATTGAAACCAATGGAACTAAAGCAGTGCAAAGCTAGTATGCAAGGAGAATCATGCTCTGGGGTTTTAAAATGCAGGAGTCCAACATACTAGAATGTGTGAGAGATACAATATTTAAGCTCAACTTCATGGGTATGCTGAAGGAAGGTAATGAGGTTGGGCTGCAGGCTCCTCAGTACAGGGACTGGGCCTCTTTCTGCACTCCTAGTCCTCAATAAATAATGGTGCCATCTAACACTGACTAAAAGACAACCAGAAAGATTGGCCGTGGGTTCAGTTCCCCTAAGGGAAGGACAGATTTCCCATACTCTGTCAGAGGTGGGAGGAGGAGGGGTAATAGATTAGAACACAATGATTGGACAAAGAGGGAGCTCCAAGGATTGTGGGTGAAAGGGGTACAAAACTGTAACTTGTGATAATTAAAGCCCAATTACTGTCATCTAACAACTGACCATTAGGTGTTGACAGACACTAAAAACCTGAGAGACTGTGGAAAGGCAGATAGATGAAAGAGGTTTGCTTTCCCCAGAGCAGAAGAATGCAACCTGTACAGTACATAATCCATCATTATTTTCTGCAATGCTGAGACTCTGTACAAGAACTAGACCTGTCAAAGTATAGTCCATAATCCCTAGTAGTAGTGCCTTAGAATCATACAGTTGGAAGGAACCTCAGAATGCCATCCAGTACAACCCTCTGCTCAGAGCAGGACCATGCCCCAGATTTTTACCCCCAGTTCCCCAAATGGCCCCCCTCAAGGACTGAGTTCACAAGCCTGGGTTTATCAGGCTAATGCTCAAACCACTGAGCTATCCCTCCTCCCCAATCTAAGTACTGATTTTGCCCCAGATCTCTAAGTGGCCCCCTCAAGGATTGAGCTCACAACGCTGGGTTTGGCAGGCCAATGCTGAAACCACTGAGCTATCCCTCCCCCCTTGTTTATGTACACCCTTTTTTCTTCCTTTCTGTCTCACCCAATACAATAGGCAAAGTGGCTAGTCAGCATCCCTCTGCAACAATATCTGTCTGTAAATTGTATAAATCTGGTATCACCTAACCTGATGTGCTACATGATTACTATGTTTACAGTACTTCAACCAAAGAAAATAACCATAACAAGCCAGGAGATAAATATCTGGGAAGAAATAAATAAGAGGTGATTGTCATGGAGTCCCCAGGTGATGCTCTGGAAGCGCTCCCTACGCAGCCAGTCAGGACTCTGTGAGCAGACTGTCTTCAGGACAAGAAGCTCACATGGCTTCCACCTTCCTGGGTCTGACCTTGGAGCATTCAGCATCCTCTGCCCCTCCCTGCGCTTCCCACAGTGAGTCCACCCAGGCGGGGTCCCGGGGAAGCCACAGGGTCCTGCACCCCACTTCACAGTCAGATGTGACTCTTAGCTAGCCAGTAAAACAGAGGTTTATTAGATGACAGGAACATGGTCTAAAATACAGCTTGTAGGCACAGAGAACAGGACCCCTCAGCCGGGTCCATTTTGGGAGGCAATGAGCCAAACACCCACATCTGCACTCACTCCACATCCCCAGCCAGCCCCAAACTGACTCACCCTCCAGCCCCTCCTCCTCTGGGCTTTGTCCCTTTCCCAGCCCAGGAGGTCACCTGATTCCTTTGTTCTCCAACAACTTTAGCTATCACCTTGCAGGGGAAAAGGGCCCAAGCCATTAGCTACCAGGAAACAGAGTGTCGGCCATTTATGTGCGCTGGCCCTTTGCTCTGCAACAATTACACCTCCTTATTCCACCACCTAGAGACTTAAGAAATGCATACGGGAAACTGAGGCACCCCTACAGTATTCAGAGGAAACATTAAGAACAACACTACTTTGTCATAGTGTTTAGAAACCATCAGGGTGAACATGGTATAAAGACCTGTATTATTAGAACAGTATAACAACAAGCCACAATTTACAAGAAACAAAAAAGACTGACTTGAAGCCGTAAAACAACACTCAATGTCTAGGGGTGAAATTCCATGGGTTTTTATTTATTGACTTAATTGGAGCCAGCATTCACCCCAGATGAACGTCCACTGTTTTATCACATTATATGACTAAGGGCCCAATCCAACTCTCATTGGAATCCACAGTAAAACTCCCACTGACACAGGCACAAGCCCTAATTGCACAATGGTATGAATCCCTATCGTACAATCCATACTGTCCATGCAATAAGAAATTGCAGAGGTAGGTAATACTTTAGGAATCAAATGTCCATACACATGTTAAAAAGGAGCTGCCTAATAAGGTCATGGTACTAGATTATTACCAAAAAAAAAAAAAAAAAGCAGGAAAGACAATGGTTGTTCCACCAGGCTCCAACACCAACGCAATTAAATTATTGAACTATCTTGCCTTGCGCGGTCATAAAAAGAAATCCAATAGCAGTGATTAATGATTACTGTTGAGCATGTACCTTATGCCTACACACTAGTATTCAGCGTATTCTGAGTCACTGCTGTTGCCTGTGTTTGCTATAAACAGAGGAGAAAAATCAAGAGAAGAGTCTTTGGGAGAAATAAAATAAAATAAATTAAAATAAAATAAAAGTGTATTGTACTGTATCAGTGTGTGGGTTGTAAACAGAATGCAAGAGGAATCTTTCATACAACCTGAAAATAGAATAGACAGATTTGACATTTGGACCTGAAGGCATTATTCAGGAATACTATACAAAGCAAAATTAATTACTGTAAGCTTCCACAGTGAAAAGAGAGGAGTATTTCAAAGACAAGGAACATAAATTGGGGGATCTTAGGACAGAGAGAGAAAGAGGAAGCAAGCAATGTAGAACAACAGAATCTAGAGTGAAAAACTTAAGATATTAAGAAAGAAAGAAAAGTGTATAAAAGTACAAGAAAATCTAAATGAATGGTCTAAATGGAGAGGAAGTTATAAGACGTTCAGGTGGGTT
The DNA here is from genome assembly GCF_003597395.2 of Chelonoidis abingdonii. Taxonomy (NCBI): domain Eukaryota; kingdom Metazoa; phylum Chordata; order Testudines; family Testudinidae; genus Chelonoidis; species Chelonoidis abingdonii. The sequence continues at coordinate 189,740,058 of NC_133771.1, read as the reverse complement.
GGGGAAGAGGAAAAATGTGTAAGAAAAATGGTGGAAGAGTGTAACAACACAGCATACACTTTGTATATGGCAACACAGAAAAAGAAATTTTCTTTCTGCAATTGAATTCTGAGGAATGGTGGAAAATCAAGTGATGCATCCAGTTATTTTTCTGTGATTCGCATTATAGGAAACACACTGAAGGACAGAGGGAAAGCTTAGTAATCAGATCTGTTGAAAGTGAAACAGGATACCCTTCTTGTTTTTCTAACTGACTTCATCTTCTAGCCCTTATATCTTTACCTCTGTCTAGAGTCCTTCTAATTAACTTATCACCTATATTCCTTGTGTAGCCACATATAAAACAACCCTTTTCCTCACTAGAGACCTTTTGTTTCTCTAATGCTTCGTTCAGCTCTCAGATTTTTCTGATGACCATTGACCTTCCCATTTAGAGACCACAGGTCTGATTCTTCATTGTCTTGCCCCTGGCACAGTCATTTACACCAGTGCAAGGTGAGTGTAAAATGCTAGCAAATCACAACAGCAACATCTTACACTCCCCTTTGCACACACACATACAAAGATTACAGTTTTTGCCCCAGACCCTATACACCACTCTGGCAGCAAAAAGGAGCTATAAAGAGGCCACAACAGCTTTCAGGAGAATTTCCACAACACAGGATCGGCCTCACATCCTCTGATGATAGCAGAAAAGAGAAGGGCCATAGCGCTCAGTGCAGCACCATTCTGGGTTGCAGAGCTGTCTACATGCAGCTGCAAAGGAGCTGCTATTTGTTAAAGCGGTTCCTTACTCTAGGCACAATAAAGGCAGCACAAAAGTGAATTAAAGCCACCTTTGCCCCTGCTCCTCCTAGTCTATACCTTCTGTGTCGCATCTTTCAGGAGAAACAACATAGGACTCAGCCCATATGTATTTGTTGTTGGTTTTGGGTGTTTTGGTTTTAAATATGTCTCTAACCATTTTGGATGTGGAGAACACCTTCAAAATGTTAGCCAGATATAAAATGATGTAGTATTATCTTTTGGGTCTGCAGACAGCCTATCTAAAACAATAGTCAGAACTTAGTTCCACTAAGTCAGCTTTGTGCCTGTCTGCTGGAACAAATCAGCTGCAAAATTCCTCCCTGAACATTCCAAATTTCTGGGTAATGGAGGACCACCATAGCTGGCCCTAAACTGCATTCTTCCCAGCTCCCCCGCCAGGCACTGGGGTCTTGGAAGGAACACAAGAAAAAGAGAACATGAAGAGATCATTATTGCACTCTGGTGATCACTTGACAGCTTTTGCAGATATGCATAGGTTAAGCAAGACCTAAAACTGCTCTAATTTTCACCAGGGGCTGAACAGGCCCCAAGCAAACCAAAATATTAGAGACATAAAGATTCCTGTGTTGAGTGCAGCTTGGCTAGGACTGTGACTTGAGCCAAAGAACAGCGTGAGGTGTAAACTGTCTTCCTCTATTTCAAGAAGTTATTCACTATGGAGTCTATATAAAGTCAACAGATACACAAACATTATGAAGTTCTGTACAAACTACTATGAGCGGCATCAGAAATGGGTAGGCCTAGGATTCTATGCAAAACCAGAAAGAGTTAGTATATTTCCATTTTAACTTCTAGCAGCCACTTCCCCCCAAAAGGAAAGAACAATCAATATTTCAGAATATCATTCTTGCAAAACAAGCTCTACTTTTGCAGCAAAGTTCACTGGGGTGAAAAAGGAGCATTGTTGAAATCTTCAAATGTGTTGCAAGTAATCTGCTATTTATAATCACATGTTCGAAACAAAAGCATCATTGATAACTCATTTAGTGGACTAGGAGGCCTTTCCTTCAACCTTAACTCATGCAAGCAACATTTACTCAAATGAATAATCCAACTGAAGCAAACAGGACCATTTGCTTGATGGAGGGCTACTCATGTGAGAAAGCCAGGGCCGGTGCAACCATTTTGGCGACCTAGGCAGTCGCCTAGGACACTAGGATTTGGGGGGCACCATTTTCTTCGGCAGCAACCATGGCGGATCTTCGGCCATCCTGGCATTTAGGCGGAGGGAGCTGGAGCAGGGGAGCGCAGAGAGGGCTGCCTGCAGTGAGAACAGGGGGGCACGGCACACAGGGGAACTCCCTGCCCCAGCTCACCCCCGCCTCGCCTCCTCCCCAAGCACACCATGGCTGCTTCACTTCTCCTGCCTCCCAGGCTTGCAGCGCCTAAGCTGATTGGTGCCGCAACCTGGGAGGTGGGAGAAGTGAAGCAGCGACAGCATGCCTGGGGTGGAGGCGGGGCAGGTAGGCACCACAAGCCTGGGATGTGGGAGAAGTGAAGCAGCAACGGTGTGCTTGGGGTGGAGGTGGGGCAGGTAGGCACCATAAGCCTGGGATGTGGGAGAAGTGAAGCGGCCACGGCGTGCTTGGGGAGGAGGCGGGGCAGGGATGAGCTGCTTCACTTCTCCCGCCTCCCAGGCTTGCGGTGCCAATCAGCTTACACGCCGCAAGCCTGGGAGGCAGGAGAAGTGAAGCAGCGACAGTGTGCATGGGGTGGAGAGCAACAGGGGTGAGCTGGGGTGGGAGGGGTACCTCAGGGTGGAGGGGGAGCTGCCACTGGGGGGGCGCCTCAGGGCAGGGGTGCGGGGGAGAAGGCGCAAGGTGGAAGTTTCACCTAGGGCGCATAACATCCTTGCATCAGCCCTGGAGAAAGCACAGCAGGATTCACGCCCTCCAATTGTATAGCAATTCTGTGTAACAGGAAATCCTGTATTTGTTTATTATATATTTTATTGTTTAAAATATTCTATACAACTTCAAACAAGAAACACATACATATGGAGCAGCATTTGCTCAGATTCTGCTGATCCAATGAATTCTCTCTAATATACTATTTTTACTTAAACAGAACTAGTCACAATTTTTTTTTCAAGGCGCTATACATAAAAAGAATATATAGTGAAATTACACCTGGAGAACCTGTAACATCACATTTTAGAAAGCAAGGTTGAAAAGGTAGTGTGTTTCAGTTTAGTCTTAAACAGTTATTTTTTACTGAGGAAGTACTTTAAATACAAAGCGGGAACAAATTCCACAACAGAGAGATATAAAATGGAAGTCTCTAGCACCATAAAAGTACAAAAGAAGAGTGATAGTAGGCATAGATTTCTTAATCTTAAAGCTAGTAAAGGGGAACAGGGAGTGGAATGATTGGAAATGCAAGGACAGCTAAGATAATGGAGAGTATTAAATATCATAAGGAAAAATTTTGGAAAGAACTCCAGGTTCACAATGAAAGGACTACAAAGTGGATGCAATGCACCAAATTCAACTGAGGTCAAAGAGGGAGTCATTCTCATTGGAGCCAATGGGAGTGACATCTCCCTATACTAGGGACAAATCTGGCCAATATATCCTCTGTTTTGACTCATAAAAGGAGCTCAGCAGCAAGATTTCATTAAGAAAATACTGTGCTCCAATGGAGATGATGAAAAAACTCCTAGGACAATATTTATACCTCTGCAGAACATTATGCACCATGTAAGTCCTCAAAATAGAGACTAGAAGGGAATCAAGGTGCAGAGTGCATTTCAGGAGGTACTGAGTACCTCCAATAAACACTGAAGAACATTCATATTTTGAGGACTTATGTGGTGCATATGCCTTGTACTGGCATTCTGCATGGTTGAATTTTACCCTTACCACCTAATTCTACAAGGTGCTAGGCACTGCAAAGACCCATTGACTTGAGTTAGCACTGAGGGTGCTCTGCACCTCCTGGAACTCATTCAACATGTTGCATGATCTATCTGCAAACCCCAGTCCTTCCTATAGCGGCATTTTCCAGGTCTTGATATAATGAAACCCAGGAGCCCATGGAATGAGCTATTTCACTGAGTCTATGCTGTTTTTACCATGTAAATTACTTAGATTTCAGTCAGAAGCATATTTAGTATTTGACTATGACTAACATATTCAATTGCTTTTGTTAAACACAAATCCTGAAAAATGTCATCCACACAGAGTATTGCACATCATTTTCAAATAACCATACATAGCAGCTGTTTCAGAACAGAACTATAACAAGTATTTGAGCACTTCTTATTTGTATCACACAATGATGCACGCATACATAACAAAAGTAAGAGAGGTTGCCTCTAAAATTGTATCCATCCATAGATTTGTTTTGTTATATGAGCTTTATGCAACATGCTGCACAAAGATACCTCGTCCAAGTGGTTTAAAGCGTCTGTTACTACCATGAATAATTCATCAAATTCATAGTTGCGTTTTAGAGATCACTTTTCAAAAGCTCACATTACAGTGCTAAGGCTTCTGAATCCCTTGCTCACACTGGCAAGCTGTTACTCACACAAGCAGCCCCATTGTGATAAAATTGAAGTACAAATGTAAGTGCAGCATAGCCAATCGAAATCAAAGTTTCATTTTTTCCCTATATTTTTATAGTTCTGCAACAAATATATAAGAACAGTTTATCTGACCTGTTTCATAGCACAATCCTCAGCCTACTAGGAAGGTTAAATAAAAGATACATTTCAAATGTTTTTCAGTCACATACATTTAACAATCTGCCATTTAAAATCAATATTCTGCCGGTGATTAGTCCACAAGGTGACTTTTGCTAATTGACTAATTGCTTGTGCTATGTGGAAAACCCCTAACAAAAATAAAAACACTTAGAAATGAGTTACTTCTCATTTCCAATAACTGTGGATAGCAGGAGGCCAATTCTACAATGGCCTATGTGGCATGCAAAGTGCATAAACTGGCCAATGCAGTCAGTGTATGAACTGGGCAGGGAGTTCAGAAACCAAAACACAGGTGGTAAGTTTCTGATCCTGTTTGTCCACAATGGATGAAATATACAGTATTACAGAGTCCCACACTACACTCTCTGAACCATTAAAGAACAATTAGACTATAAGCTCTTTTATTCTGTGTTTGTTTGGTGCCTAGCACAATGGGGTCTTGGCCCATCTCTGGGGCTCCTAGTTGCTACAGCAATACAAATAAATCATCATCATTTAGGTCCCTCCGTGGCATCAGGAGACTTTTGAGAGGCCTCTTTATTGGGGAGAATTTTACCCATACATACTGGGCTGACCCATTCACTCTGAATCCCAGCTTTTCCCATAGTATCTAAGTGGAAAAGAAAGGCATGGAGGGTGGATGGGGTATGAGTAGGACTTCTTATTGCTCATCTTGAAGAAAATCTCAGGTGCATAGTGGCCATTTGTTGAAAATGAGTTATCCCATCAAGTGCACAAGAGTAGCTGAAGATGTGTACATGAGACAGTCAGCAGCAAGCAGCACAGGAAGGAGGGATTCTGCTCTCAGGTTTATCTCACTTCCTTGTGCAAATGCACATCTCCCCACTGCTTTTGCACAGGACCCTATACAGCCCTGAATATTAACAGAATTAACATACAAACTAACTGCAAAGCATCACCACCGTTAGCTGGAACATAGAATGTAATGGCTCCGAAGGAGCTGTTATGATCTAACAAGTCAATGATCCCTGCACTAAGAAGGATATACATGAATAGACTGTAACAACTCTGAAAAGCTGTTATACTCTACCAAATCACAAATTCACATTTAGCACATCCCCTCACCTCAGAGATGGAAACAACTCCTTTGGTATCTATTGTTCTTCAAGTGTATAATTGTTATTATTGAAAACAGTGTATACAACAAAATATTACATTAATCAATGAACTATAAGAATAAATATGTCTATGTATTCTATACTATGCATAATTAAATTCAAAAGTACAGTTACCTGTTTAAAAAATCAGAACAAGTAAATACATTCACAGCCTCGTGGAATCTTTAAAAATATTTTTAAAACATTTAGTTTCTAATGTAAGTATAATAGTGTTATATTTGATACCTACACTATTGCAGGTCAAGAAATTGAAAGTTTAAAACAGGGGTCCCCAACACGATGCCTGTGGGCGCATCTAAATGCGCCTGCGTCCTGGCCGGCGGTGGAGCATCCGTTGAAATGCCGCCAAATTTCTGCGGCATTTCGGCGGTGACGCTTCTCGATGACGCTGCTTGCCACTGACAAATGACGTTATAGAGAGGTGTCGTCGCTGAAATGCCACAGAAATTCGGCAGCATTTCGGCGGATGCTCCTCCGCCGCCACGGTTCTTCATCTGGCACCCACCAGACGAAAAGGTTGGGGACCACTGGTTTAAGACGTATGTTGTTAGTTCAAATCATAGTAGAGAGCAAGTATTGGGACTTTATCCTAGCCTTTGAGGAGGATGCATTCAATTACTTGGCGATAGGCCCTTTCCATTTTCAGTTTCCATGAACTTTTGACTCCATATAAGAACGTTCTAGGGGAAAAATTCTTCTCTTGGTTGCATCCACTGCAAACCCACTGACTTTAAGGGGAGTTACACCAATGTAACTGACAAGAGAATTTGGTTCCTGACAGATGAAGTTAACCCCTGTGCAGAGGATTTGTACAAGGCCTTGAACCACTTAGTTCATGCATAAGCCATTTTGCAATATAGGCCTTAATGCAGGCTCTCCACATGGGGATTAATTTCACTCCAAATGAATTTCGGATGAAATAGGTATACTGGGCCAAATCCTATCATCATGACTTACACTGCGCAATGTCATTGATCTGAATGGAATTGAATGTGATGGACACAATTTTGACAGTTATACTTCCTGATCTTTGTTGCTATGCGTTACAACACTATTAGAGTGCTTAAGTGCGTACAGTTTAGAAAAGTGCAAAGTCAGGCCAGCATCTTAGCACTCCTCAAAGTAGTATATTGTCATTTGTATCACAAGAGTAATAGGAAAAGGAAAATATATGTTACCCTTACTATTGTCAAGTACAATAACCCATTAATGTAATGTTTCTAGTTCAGTCTTTGACAACATAGGCTTCCAACTCCTAAAGTGTTCATCTTTAACTCTTTTTATACATGGTATTGCAAACTTTCATTGATCTAGATATGCCTCCACAAGATTTTTCTCTCTGTTCAATACGAATGTGCTTTCAGTAATAAAACAATCTTCTTGCCTCCACTTTGGCAATCCTGATCTGTATTGCCAAATAAAATTTCAGTAACACACCCCTAAAATGATACTAAGGATAAGCATTATTTTATCAATAATCAATCGCATGGTCTTGCTCAGATCTCTGGCAGAAGAGTGCATTTCTATTTTAGTTTGTCCATTTACACTATTTTATAAAATTTTAGTCCAACAGCTGGTTGTCTGCAGAATGTGAACCTTTTTTTATTTATTTAACATTGGTGTATGGGATGAAAGGGACTCAAATCCTCCATGTACACATTTTTGTCTTGAGTTGTGAAACACTTATTCAACAATTAAATGAGTCAAATGAAAAAAGACATTCTTTCTTACTGTGCATGGTATTTCTATAACGGGCAGGGTCAATCTCTAGCTAGATGGGGTTTCACTTATATCATACTTGAACAGGCACCAGTGACCAGTGAAACTCCAGAATTCTGGAGCACTAAGCCAGGTGATCGTGAAGCTGTTGCTAGCTTTCTCAGCTGTAGCTGCCACAGCACTCACAATAAAATACATGTTCATATTTGGAGAGGTGGAATAGGTTGAAGAAAGAAATCTCATTCAAGATAATGAGTTAATAACTTAGAAGTTAATAACTTTCATTCAGAAAGTCCCAGTATGGAATAGTCCAGTGGTCCTGGGCTGGAGAAGGCAGGAGAGATGGGGATGTATTCAACTCTCAAAAGGACTCCCTGCGTGCACAGATGCATTACATCTCATGCCTCTGAGAGCTAAACCTGTTGTCTTGTAAGTATAACCACTATCTGGTTTGTATAAGAGGAATATCAAAAATTATGCCTGGCATGACAACAGCCCCTGGAAATTTTGGTTTTTTGATTTTGATTTTAGATAGACTGTATTGCGTTTTCACTCTCAGCTAAAACTTTAACTGCTTGATCAACTTTCAAAGAAATATTGTATAGTATAGCATAATGACAGTAGCCTGAACTGGACAGAACGTTCTATTTCAGACCATGATTTAAAGTAAGCACTCTGCAGGCTACCATTAGCATGATCAGGAATCTAGCTGACAACTTAGGGGTGTCATGCAAATATTGAAATACCACATATAGAAAGGTAAATATCTCTCATGGAAACCTGAAGGGAATCTTATGCGGAGGAAACAGCAGCTCTGTAATCGATTTGAATAAGGCTCTGGCAGCATATTGGACCTAATCTGACTTCCATTGAAGTCAGTGGATATACACCTGTTGATTTCAATGGGAGTTGGATCAGGGCAAAGTGAATTGATAGGTAGTGCTAACTGGCTGTAGAAAAGCTCATAAAATCTCCTCTTGGATACAGCCCTCATCAAAAACTCTGACTTAGTTTTATATGGGTTGAAAATAATGGGGAAACATGAGGAATGACGGAAAGATCAAATGAGAGGTTTCAGAGTAGCAGCCGTGTTAGTCTGTGTCTGCAAAAAGAACAGGAGTACTTGTGGCACCTTAGAGACTAACACATTTATTTGAGCATAAGCCCACGAAAGCTTATGCTCAAATAAATTTGTTAGTCTCTAAGGTGCCACAAGTACTCCTGTTCTTTTTTAGAAAGATCTAAGTGAGTAGCAGACATATTTCTCCTGACTGTATTATTGGAAGCATGACCATTTAAGGGACACATTCTCTGAGGCACTAAGAACATGGGAATGGGTTTAGCAAAGATTAATGGAAAAGCAAGATTCTAACTACTAGATTTTTTCTGTTAGGTGTCAGCAGCTTCTTGGGCTTAATGAGAATAGAAAAAGCATTATCAAGTGCTACTCATTAAGGCCCTGGCCAGCAGTGAAAAGATATATGAGGCGGGGGAAGAGGGTGACTTATGGTTGCTCCTTGTTGCTTGCTGACCTATGCAGAGGCCTAAGGTCTGAATTACCTTAGAGGCCACCACACAATGCTAGCTAACAAAACATGGGGAGACCCCAGCCAGGCCAGTTTGCACTGCTTCACTGGAATTATTTGCTTTTGTCCAGTGTTTCAGCCATTTTAAAAAGTAGTCCTTAGGTGCCTATTCCTTTCTTGCCTATTCATAGTTGACAACTTTTATAGCCTTCTTGCAAAACTCATGATCATATACGAGGCAGCCACACAGTTGGTCTCTCTGAGGTTTGCTGATACGAAGTCTTTGGTCTCCCCTTTGGTTGTCTTCCATCCACATTCACTGCAGGAGACATCCTACTGATATAGCTCTCCAGACTCCAGTGTCTGTACTAGCCTAGCCTAGCCTTCCTCAACCCATCTTCAATTGGAGACACCTGCATTAGAACACTTACAACCTCATTTCATTTTCTGTCCATCTCAATATCTTCATTTCTGTGGCAGGGAGCATACTGATTTCCTTTCTTATGGTGGCCAAGTCTCTGTTCTCTACATTAAGATGGGTTGAATTACATTTCTGTACACTCTACCTTTTAACTTTATTGGCAACTTTTTGTCACAGAGAACTGGGTCCAGCTCCCATCATTTCCACCAAGCAGCTCTAGGACAATGCTTGTCATTACTCAGCAGGGCACTATAGTCAATGACCATTGATCCTAGCTCTTTAAATTCTTTCATTCTTCTAAATTCTCTACCCATGCTAGACTTTATGGTGAGTCCTCCCTCCCTCATTTATCATCGCCTGGGTCTTATCAATGCTCACACTAAGTCCAGCCCTCTCAAAACTATGTTGCCACAGTTCCGTTGGTTTATAGGGTCTCACAATCTTTTGCACATATCACTAAGTCATCACGAACAGCATTTTTCAAGCAATATTCTTATTATTCTCATTTATCACATCTATGACGACAACCACAAACAAAAAACGTTCAGTGCTGACCTCTATGCAGGCCAACATTTAGTGGAAATTCTCTACTGTATCCATGTATATTTTTGACTGCAGTAGTCACTCTAACATACAAATCCTGGATACAGCAGATATATCCTTTTGAGATACCTCTCTGTCACTAACTCCTTCAAACTTGTTCTCTTGGTTCACGATCATATGCCTTTTACAGGTCCAAAAGGAAGATACCCAGTTGCTATCTCTTTTCTCTGAAGTTCTCCATGAGGATTTGTAGAGCAAATATGGCATCAATTGTGCTCTTTACCAGAATGATTCCATGCTGATTCATCCAAATTTCAACCATTCCATGCAGTCACTTTTCAGTAATATTCTCCCATACTTTCATAGCAAGTGACATCAGTTTAATTGGGCAATAATTAGCACATAGTGTAATATCTCCTTTATGTTTTAAAATAGGAACCACAAAGCTTTAATTCCATTCATCCAGCATTTTCTCTTTCTCATAAAAATAAATGAACAAACTTGTAAGATACTCGATGCTTTCCTTTCCCAATGACCTCACAGCATCCACTGGTACTTCATCTGGCCCAGGTGCTTCCCCTTTTTCATTTTCCTAGGTTCCTCTGCAATCTCTTCCTCTTGTGTGCAATCTATCATGCCCTGGTTTGGCTGACACGTTCTTACTTCCTCCCTGGGTTTCTCCTTTTTGAAGTCAATGGGAGTTTGCCATTGACTTCAATGGAACCAGAATTTCATCCCTGATGTTCACTCTTCCCAGGGCCGGCTCCAGGCACCAGCGAAGAAAGCAGGTGTCTGGGGCAGCCAATAGAAAGGGGTGACACTCCGTCCGTGATTGAGGCTGCACGTCTGGGTCTTCGGTGGCAATTCAGCGGCAGGTCCTTCACTCCTTCTCTTCGTCTTCGGCAGCACTTCAGCGGCAGCTCAATCAGGCTCTTCACTTTTTTTTCTTCACCGCTTGGGGCAGCAAAAAAGCTGGAGCCGGCCCTGACTCTTCCTGAGGCAAAACTAAGCAGGTGAAGTAAACGGAAGCATCAGGACAACTCAGATTGTAATGCTCATTTTCTAGTTCATTAGTTCCTCACTATTATTAATTATTTGTATTGTGGAAGCACTAAGGACCCCCAATCAAGGACCTGAGTCCCACTGTACTAGATGCCGTTCAAACACAGGAGAGCTTTCAAAGTAATTTCAAAAGTGGCCTATGTGAAAATTTACTTGCATAGAGACTGATCTTCTCTATTCATATAATCACTTGCTATTTGTAATCTCACTTTTATATTCCAGAATAAAAAGGTAAAAAAGGTCATCTAACTTTTCTGAAACGTTTTTTTCATTGTTATGGTTTTTAATACTGATAAATAGTCATCTATATTACTAGCTCCCTTTCCTTCTGGGCAACACATACTTACTTACTAGGGCTGGTAAATAGTTTGTATAAAATAGGAACCAACCCAAAGCTTGTAGCTAATGCAAACACATTTGTGTGTGAGGTTTAACAAGATTTGTCTGTGACTCTGCTCAAACCTCACCCACATGTATGTTTGCTTATGACTTATATTGCATTTTTCATGTATCAGGAAATCAAAAAAGTCCAACTCCCACATAAAGAGGTGTAAAAAAAGAGACTATGTCTACAGAACTGATTTCCCAATGAAGTGGGCCCTATATGAAACTGTTGCAAAGTATTAGCTGAAGGAAATTAAATAACCTCTAACTGATGACGAATTACAGATTGTAGAGCTGCAGTTTAGTGTTCTGCACACTCTTTGTGAGTTGAAACATGAGTTCCCCCAAAGGAGTATACAAGCAAACTGCTTTTGAAATCCCAGGATTCTTCCCAATTATGTTATAATCACAATTACATTGTAGTTTATTATAGATCTTCCTAAATGTGTCAGTTGAGGCAATCACACCAAAGCTGCAACCACAGGGGGTGTCTAAGGTCTTGTAGCATGAGGGGTCACCAATGACAGTGCTCATACTCCAGTGCTGTGTGGTGGAGTGAATGAGTTTTTCTGTACAGAAGGCAGATGATAACATGATCCTGCTGGTGAATCACAATCTCTCCTTGTATTGTACATCCCTAACTGGGACACATTATACAGGTGCTTCTCCCAGCCTTTCTGCCATTTAAACCTTCATAGAGTATTTATTTAACTCCTCCATAAACATACACCAGCCTGGATACATCAAATAATCCCACTCTTGCTCCCTCCCCAGGCACCTGTATCCTGTTCCACATGCATGGCATAAGAATTTCGGATGGGAATGGGGGGATAGAAGGTCATAAATAATCTTGGGCCTTGCAACTCCACATCAGTCAATAGGTTTGGCAGTAAGCTATATAATTGATTATACCATGCTGTAAACATGCATGTTTGATTTGGAGCATTTGGATCACCATCCAAAATGATGGCAGAAAGAAAAGGCATTGTGTATATACTAAATGCTATAGTTAAAGAAAATATAATGAATTGATGCTAGAATTGCCAGCTCTCTAATTGCACAAAACTGAAGACCCCTGCTCAAGAGCCCACTGCTGCCCCACCCCTTCTCTGAGGCCCCACCCCTGCTCACTCCATCCCCACTCTCTCTGCCACATGCTCTCCCCCACCTTCATTCACTCACTCATTTTCACCAGGCTGGGGCAGGAAGTTGGGTTGCAGGACAGGTGAGGGCTCTAGCTGGGGCTGCAGGCTCTGGGTTGGGGCCAGAAATGAGGGATTCAGGGTGTTAAGTGGCTCAGGGCTAGGGGGTGGAGCTGAGGGGTTTGGAGTGTGGGAGGGGTCTCCGGGCTGAGGCAGGGGATTGAGGTATGGGAGGGGGTATGGCCTCTGGGCTGGGGGTGAGGGTTCCTGGGTGGTGCCAGAAATGAGGGGCTCAGGGTGCAGGAGGTGGCTCAAGGCTGGGGCAGGTGTTGGAGTGCAGGGGGTGGGCTCTGGGTATGGAGAGGGATAAGGGCTAAGGCAAGGGTGCAGGAGGTGTGAGGAGTGGGCTCAAAGCGACACTTACCCATACACATGGGAACAGATTTTGGCTCAGGATTCATAGCTCAGTGTTTTGTCTTGTTTTAATCTTATCTCAATCTTTTTAAAAAAACAACAATAATAATAAGCTTATCATATAGATAAGTGAATTTAATCTTCCATGCCTAGTTCCACAAAGAGTGTAGATTTACAGATGATAAGTACAAGTATTTCACTATTTTACAGCACACTTAAAAGCCCTGGGCCAGATCCTCAGCTGGTATAAATCAGTGTAGCTCCACTGAGCTATGACAGTTCACACTAGCTGAGGATCCATACCATTTATTTTAGCTAATTTTAAACACAGACAAGTATAGACTAGAAAATTACTGCATTTCATAGAAAAAATGCCTAGGCTACCTCTATCTTGACTTTACATCTTAAGGTACAAACCTAGAGAGATCACTAATGGAGCATTACAATGTATTAAAGGCTGATGTAGGCAGTCAAAACCAACCCCTTGGCAATGATGGCCCTGACAATGAGGCTTTTACGTATTTAGAAATGCATATAGGTGCGCTTCACAAAGCCACCTAGGTACCTTATATCATTGCAATCAATTTCCAAAGACGATAAACAGAATCTCCTGTTCGACAACACAACAAATAAAAACCCCTAGTATACATTCTACACAATGGGAAATTAAATATATTTTAGAACAAATGTCACTAGTGATATTGGTCACTATCGTCTTTCTCCATGCCCATTCAAGCTAAATTGTTCCAAAGAACTGGAAAATATTATTTCATATAGGTATAAATATACCCATGTGTTTATATTTTACCAACAGAGAGGAAAGTAAGACTGGCAATTATAATCTTTTCTATTAAGATTTACTGCATATTTCCCTTGAAAGTATTTTTAACATTTTAAACATTGGCATAAAGATTAATTGAGAGAAGATTGCTGCAATAGATTTACATTAGATCTAAATCAGTATTGCAAAGATTTTTTTGTCATGACACTGTTAATGCTAAATTGCAGACATTGCCTGGATACTAGTCTTATCCTTTCCTGTAATATGAAATTCAATAGGGAGGGTAAGGCTAGAAATTACAATTTGTTCTCTTAAGATATATTTCTTATTATGTGATTTCAGAATATACTATTTATGAGGAAGCACATATATCTTTATGTTTTTACTATCTCTCTAACTAGGTTTTCATACAAGCTTATTCCAAAAATGTTAGGTTAAGATTCACTTTAAACAATTCAAAGTAAAACTTGTTTCTGAGTTCTGTGAGCAGAACAGGAGCGTACCATGCACTACTGGGTTACTCCAATATTTGAAGAACTCCATGGAAGAGGGAGGAGATATGGCAACAAAGTCAACCCAGACCCATGCCATTTAAACATTCATTCCACAGCACACCATCATGTCTGGTCTCTCTCACCTATATGACTATGACACCATAAAACAACACACAAGTACTTTAGTTAGACAAAATAATGCTCAAAATCTTGAGTTAGCATTTATACTATGGATTCCTATCCAGGGAATGAAAAAATATTCTAAACAAAAAGGCAACATATTCACTTATTAGAAGTGGAGGAGAGGAGCTGAGAGAGATGACAAGAGAGAAAAATTTCCAAAGCCTAGGTACCCCCCTAGCAAAAGCACCATCAGGAGATAACCTAAAAGCTAGGTGGCAGTGGAGCATAAGCAGATGTCAGAAGGACAGCTCACTTTCTATATATAGACAGATTATAGATAGAGATATCATATATAGACATCCCACTAATATTGATTTCTAGTAGAATCAAGTCACTTGAATTCAGCACAGGAAGGAAATATGATGTCTGTACATTCCATAATCAGCTAATCTTTGGTAAATTCAATAAAGTTTTGAAAGGAAAAGGATTACATTCAGAATTTCAAACCCCAAATAGGAATGATGTTTCCTGAGCAAACCAGTTATTGTTAACACTTACTAGGCTAAGAGACTATTATTTTAAAAAGAAAAATAGAAGGTGGCTTTGCAAAGTGATTTCTAACAAAGACAAAACGTTTTTCATGTTTGTTCTGATAAAAAAACTTATCACTTTACTGTTTTTAAATTGTTTCAGATTATGAAGAGAATTGTAAGATTGTGTGCATGCACTAAAGAACTAGCATTTAGATGAAGTAACATGGAATTTAAATATACCTTTTATAGTCAGTTTGAGCATTAATATTCACCCTCCCTTTTTTTTTTTTTTACCATTCATGTTATACTTAATTACTGGATTTGTTCAACGTCTCACAGACAACTGAAGAAGCCATTGAGCACTAGGTATCAAATACATTGCTTACAACAATGTGACAAACAATTTCTGTCCCAATTAATGACATAGAATCTTTATTCCAAGAAAAGTATTGATTCCTAAAGACAATCAGATGCCCAGTTAAGTCAAAATGACATTTATCTATAGTATATTTTGAAGTATAAGAATGTTCGCTGGAGAAAGTGAAAAGGAGGTGCTAAGCAAGGTACAGAGTGAAGCTGTTCTATTGTGCTCAATATCTTTTAGTTGTGAGTTGCATAGGAGTATCAGGGAGGAATAATTGTAAGCTAGAAAGGAAGGGACATTTCAGTTAGAAAAATGGTAGAAATGGTTTCTAGGATTCAGATTTTTAAACTATGAATTTTCTCACCACAGGCCATCTGTAGTGGTTGATTGAGGGCACAGAACAGTAATTCACACAATTGCAGGACCTATTGTTAACAATGCAGATATGGCAGATGGGATCAGTGGACACATAGCACAGTGATCTGTGACACCAATGTGCTCTTTCAGCAGGGAGAATGCTTCTTTAATTAGTGAAAGCTATTCTCTGTTGCACTGAGCCAAAAGGATGTCTCCATTTGCACTAAGGAACCAAACCACACAAGCCTGAAGGAGCTGAATGCACAGAGACACTGATTTTGAAAAAGCAAGACCCCTTGACATTTCTGTTTAATTATACATATATATATTTGTCTCCAGTAAAGATCTGATCCTGCACCCTTTGAGATCTATGGCAGAACTCCCATTGATTTTAATAGAAATAGGATCGGGTCCTAAGAAAGCAAATACTTTTCAGCCAATTCTTATTTTTCTCTGTTTGAATCCTTGATTAAGAAAGCCATTCTTCTGTCTCTAGCTAGGTAGTTAACACAGGTTGCCATACGACATCCATCACTGTGGTATCCTCCTTAGTCAGCCTGCAGCATCAAAGGAAGCCTTGAAGAACATACTCTGAATGAAATGCAGCCAAAGATGTACAGCTCATTCCTGTGAGGTACTGAGCACTCTCAACATCCACTATAGTCAATGGAAGTTAAGAGCAATCCACATTTCCCAAAATATACTCAGCACTTCACAGGACTGGACACAGAGACAGAAACTGAGAGAATCCAAACTGTTACTTGGAAAGAAAATGTAGCTGGTGTGCCTGGGAGCTGCAACTCTGAGGAACTATTAATTCTGCGTCAGTGATTTAGTGGCATAAAGGGGTCTTGCAGAGATTACAGTTTCTTGGAAAGCATATTTGCATTGGTGCTATATGGTTTTTAATGGGCATTGTTACAGTCTCACAGTCAGCTTTTTAAAGCTATTATAGCATGCACTAAAATCTATGCATCGCTGCTGAAAATACACAACCCCATTGTCCCCCTAAAGCCCAAGCACAAAGCAGCCCCTCTTTGTACAACTCTCCCTTTGTCTGGGAACAGGGAGCGAGTCAGTTGCCTTCAAGAGATCATCCTGGGACTCCATAAAAGGCTGCCCATGTGGTCTCGTATTCATGCATAGAAAAAGACACATGGAGGGAAAGCACTAGTCCATTCAATCCACACTGGGAATTTGTGCCACAATTAATGCTACTCCTCACTAGCATCTCCACACTATGGGAAAAACCCTCCAACATGGGTAGCTACCTGTGTGGGATTCTCTGGTAACTTGTCTCAATTGGAGCTATTCTCCCAAGGAGCAGAGCAGTGTGGATAGCTCTGTAACTCTGGCAGATTTCCAAGACCCTTTCCAAGTCTCCAGGGATCCATAGCGCTTGCAGACTGAACTGGCTTATTCTGCAAGGGGGAAAACCGTACACATCACAGAAAATTCTCTTAACAGAGAATGACCCCTCTCTTTCCAGACTTTAGGTTTCTTCATGGGAGAGAGTCAAGAAATGGCTCCTGGAAGCACCCTTTACTACAATGAACCACCACTGCACTTTACTACCCATCACGTTTTGAGCTCCTACTCAGATCAGATAACCTCATTTTAAGAAGCCGTAAAGTACTTTCATCAGGCTTAAAGGTAAACTTTTATGATTATCTAAACAGAATGGTGACTGTGAACACAATATCACCAGCTAAATGGACCAACTATAGAGCAGTCTGATCTTAAATTCACTAAGGCTGGTTTTACACTGGTGTAACTCCACTGATTTGAAAGGAATTACTCCAGATTTTCACAGGAGGAGAATTAGGCCCTTATTTTTAAAAAACACCCAATACTGTATTATTTTTATTTCTACCATAATTGATTGTCAAACCATCACAACAGCCTCTGGTTGCGTTTAATATAATTAAAACCATATATCAAAGCTACCCATACCGCTTAATAAAAACAATAAAAAAACCCCTAAAATTAAAAAACCCAACCACATTTGTATCTCCCCATATCAATACACATCATCAACTTATAACTCAAGCCAAGAAAATACAAAACAAATTCACAACTTACAATGTAACGGTGAACATGTCACATGCACTTGTTAGCAATGAAACCCTAGCAGCAAACAGAGCTTTTAAAAATGTTTCACTACTCGGACTTTGTAAAAGGAAAAATGACCCAGACAGAGGCTTTTCTGGGGATAAATGGCCAGCTGAGTTAATGGGTTCAGCTTCACTACAGACCATCAACCCCTCCCACCTGATTATTAATCACCAGGAGAAGCCCTTCACCTTATCACTTAAGTGAAAAGGAAATCTTAGAAAAATGTTTTGATTTTATAGCCTTGCTAAAAGAGATCTAACAACTACATAAAAAAGAATAATAAAAATCAGCGCAGACTTCATTGACTTTTGTAAATACTTGTTTCAAAGTTGCTTAATGATGGGAAGATGGGAGAGTACACTCAGACCTGTTACAGTCCCTGGACTTCTATACTCTGATCTGTTTCATGAATACCTTCTCATCATGTACTGATGTTCATAAGCTATGACGATATGGAGGAAGTATTAAAGCGCTGTAGTGTATATATTATATTAAGAGAGAGAGAAATTCTCTACCAGTTTCAGTTTTGGCATAAATGGCTGGCTTACAGTTTATTACAGATGCAAGCCTGCCTCAAACTGGTGAGAATGTACATTTTTCAAAATAAACATGCATTGCTCATTAATAATATTCAAACTAGTCCATCTTCAGCTGACATCTCTAACTATCTAAGTATTTTTGGTTCTCTTTGTTCCATGTAAAGAAGACAGTCTCTTTACACTCAGAGGAGACATTTCATAAATACTGAAAGAAAGCAGACTTCCTACAAAACAAAATCCCTTGCGATAGGAGTTTTCTCCATATGATTTCTGAAAATTGAGGGAAAATACGATAATCCCTTTTAGGCACTGCAGATAACCGTAGAATGACTGTGAATGGACAAGAGCAGTCAGTAATTTTCAGTGCTTCTCCTATATTCCTATTCAATACAAAACTACAAAAAATGAAAATACAAGTTTCAGTTTGTAATGTCAGCCTGTAACTGATCATAATGAATCCTCTTCATATTGGTTTTACAAAATGACTTGGTTAAACAAACGTGTTTAATGTTGCCCTCAAATATGCAGCTCAACCATAAAAAGTCAGCTACTGAACTTATACGTTAGCCATCTTAGAATTTTCCATAGTACCCATGATTATTGTATCTAAGAAGTACTTACAGTCTAACCAGACAACAATAAGCACAAGACAAGAGAACAATTTTTATTCCACAAAAGACTAAATCTGTTGAGTGTGCACAAAGCCTTTACCATCTCTGCACAGCAATTTCCATGAATTTACTGTAAAAGTATTTGCATATAGCTGTATGTTTTAATCTGTATTAATCACTAGCATATTCAAAATACAAAATGACATATTCCATTGTAAAACCCACACTTTCCATGTTGATAGACCAGGTAATATTCTTCAACAAACTCAGCATTAATGATCATATTATGTTAATAATATTTACTGTTCTCTATGAAGATGAATGAAGTGGCTGTCTTTCAAACCAACTTTACATGCAGTCATTCAGGATAAATTATAAATAGATTATATGTAATTTAATTATAGAGTTAAAATACATGGAAAATTAACAGAGCTGTTCATTTTAATATAAACCTTGTTAAGTAGCAATGAGGAAAAAAAATAAATAAATATACCTTATAAAGGGAGCGACAATGAAATAAAGAGGTAGTTTAAAAGTGGACTATTATATGTTCAGGAAAATTAATTTATATGAGATCGTCTACACATTTTATAGCAGCACATGTTCAAAATGCAATGGTATCCAAGTTCACTATTTTTATCATGTAATGAGTTCATGAAGAATTACTGTATCACATTCTTCACCAGCAGGATCAGTATAATGGATTTTAGCTCACACTGTGACTATCTGCCACTTTAACTCCTCACATAAGGTTCCACCATGCAAACCAAGTATGAGGTCTGGGCTTTCTTCTCTAGGAATAAGCTGTTGTGCATTTAAACAATGCATTCTGGAAAGCAGGGGAGGACTGGCTAAAGCACATGACAAGGTGCTCTGCTACAACTACAGGCTACAGTGACCATGTTGGGATGGGTTCAGTCGCAGATACCCCCTTGGGACTGTCATCTGATGTGCTGAAGTTTCCTCTGAGCCCATTTTCCACTGCCAGCTTGGGACTCCAGAACCCTGCCTTGTTGAGCCAGACATGCTAGTATGCTGCAACACAGACACAGATCTGGTCCATGCCCCCAAATCTGCAGACTTTAACCAAAACAGCTGAGCAAGTTACCTCTCCAGCATCCAGACACCCAGTTCCCAATGGGATTCGAACCCCAAATAGATCCGTTTTACTCTATATAAAGCTTATAGAGGATAAATTCGTAAATTGTTTGCCCTCTATATCACAGATAGAGAGATATGTACAGCTGTTTGCTCCCCCAGGTATTAATCACTTACTCTGGGTTTGTTAATAAATAAAAGTGATTTTATTAAGTATAAAAAAGTGGCTTCAAGTAATAACAGATGGAACAAAGGAAGTTACCAAGCAAAGTCTAAGCCTAATATATTAAATAACCATTTAGAGGTAAATCTCACCCTCAGAGATGTCCAATAAGCTTCTTTCACAGACTAGACTCTTTCCTAGTCTGGGCCCAATCCTTTCTCCTGGTACAGTCCTTGTTAGTTCCAGCAGGCATCTTGGGTGGAAACTAGGAGTGTTCTCATGACTGGCTGCCCCCTTTGTTCTGTTCTACCCTCTTTTATAGCTTTGGCACAAGGCAGGAATCTTTTGTCTTTCTGGATCCCCACTCCTCCTTCTAAATGGAAAAGCACCAGGTTTACAATGGATTCCACCATTCTTCCTGGGCTGGCTTACATGAACACAGGAAGGCTTGCAAGTAAACAGAGCTATTTACAACCAATTGTCCTAGCCAATGGGAGCCATCAAGATTCTAAACCACCATCAGTGGCCCACACTTTGCATAATTACAATAGGACCTAAGAGTTATATTTTACATTTCTAGCTTCAGATACAAGAATGATACATACATACAGATAGGATGAACACACTCAGTAGATTATAAGCTTTGTAATAATACCTTACAAGAGACCTTTTGCATAAAGCATATTCTAGTTACATTATATTCACACTCATAAGCATATTTCCATAAAACATTATGGAGTGCAAGGTCATACATGTCATCTTATATTTTTGTACAAGATCTAACATAATGATGCCCTGATTCTGACTGGGGCCTCTGAGTGTTATTATAATAGAAATAATGGACAACAATAACAAGATTCCTCCCTTATTTTGTCAGACACCCACCTGCCTCATCCCTTCTCTACTGTAGTCCACAGAGCTAGCTTTAGCAGCTCTGTGGACTACAGTAACACAAGGAACCTACAGGCCTAAAAGACATTAGTTTCAGCAATTAGCGTAAGGCTTGAGGCCTATGAACTTTGGCACAGATAAATGGCCCAATGGTCACCCCTAAGTTTTGGGGAACTGGGAAGAGAGTATTTAAGTTTGTACATAATAACACCAGGCAACTACAGGAATATGAACTAACACTAGCTTTTGGATATTTTAGGATAGGAACATCTGCAGATGTCTGACATAAGAGTGCCATGGTAACGAATTGACATACATGATAATCAGTTTAGATCATAATATGCTAACCTATATGAGAAGGGCACTCCAACATTTGTACAGTGAGGAAATACATATAAGGAAGAGGGAAAAAACCTTTACTGATACGCATTCAGCATAGTGATGTCAGAGTAACATATAAAAGTTGTATCTAACCCTGTGTGCAGGAAGGGAGAGAGATGCAGCCTTACGATGTGCCAGGATGATGGCCACTGATGATGGTGAGGATGGTGATGAGCGCAAGTGCCGACTCTGTGAGTGCTCCAGGGATGGAGAACCATGGAAAAAAATAGTGGGTGCTCAACACCTACCGGCAGACTCTTCCTCTCCCTCCTGTCCCCAGTGCCTCCTACCAGTGGTGGGCCCCATCAATCAGCTCCTCCTCCTCCCCCACCCAGCACCTCCCACCTGCTGAGGATCAGGTGTTCAGCAGTGTGCAGGAGGAGCTAGGGGAGGGGGAGGAGCGAGAGCAGGAAGACATGGAGTAAAGGCGGGGCTGGGGGGACATCCCCAGATGCCAAGGAGTAGAAGGGGTGGGACTAGCCCCTTCTGGCTGTTGGGATGCTGGTGGACCAGCAGCTGCCTGAGAGAGCCTGGCTCGGAAGGCAGCTTCCGCACCACACCCAGGTTTGGGTGCTGGGGACCTGGGATGAGTGAGACAGAGCCTCTCCTCCCTCCCCAGCACAATTCTGGCTCGCTGAGCTACGGTCCCTAGCAGCCCAGCTTGGATGGGGAGCGGAAGCTGCCTGCTCCCCAGTCAGGGTCTCTCAGGCAGCTGCTGGGCTGCAGAACAGCAAATGGGAGGGGCTGGCATCAGAAGTGACTCCCTCCTGCTCCCCGCCTGGGCTCTCTCCCACTTAGGGAAAGTGGTGGAATGTGCCGGGGGGGGACAGCAGATGCAGCGGGAGGACAGAGCGTCCCCCTCCCCCGCAGATAATGTGGAGCAGGGAGAGTGAGGGGGTCCCAGGCTGGGCACAGGGGGAGGTTGGCTGGGGGACACACACGCGAGTGGTCACATGAACTCCCCTTTAGATCATGCCCCCCAAGTAAGGGGAGGCACCGGTCCTCTACAGTGGGGAGGAGCTAGAATGGGGTGGGAAGAGGCAGGGCGGGGTGGGGCCTTGGGGAAGAGGCGGAATGCAGCGGAGTCTGGGATGGAGGGAGGGTGGAGCACCCCCTGGGAAATCAGAAAGTCAGCACCTGTGGTGATGAGGATAACAACTAACCTTTTAGATTGTTCTGCAAGGGATAGTGAGAATATATGGCTGTTCAGATGTACATTCTGTATTATCTCTATCTACCTTGGCGGGTTAGAGTGTTTGTGACTTTGACAAATGTATTAATAAACTATTACAAATACTGAGAGTTCCTAAGTGGGAGTGTTGCATCTCTGTATGTTGGGGCTCCCAACTGAACAGTAATTTTAAAAATATTGTGCCTGATCTTGGGACAAGTACCTGTTAAACCTCAGAGTGATAACTGGGCATTCTTAAATAATCAATATAATTAATACACAATCCACAGATCAGGCAACACTACAGAAGACCCTTTGGAAAAATCCTATAGAATTTCATAGAATGAGATAAATTCTATAGGATGGTTCAAAGCCTTATAAACAGGGTAATAGAGAATTATATCCATGCTACAGAACACTGCAGGATGATTTTTTAAAGTAGAATGGATATTATTCTCTATTAAATTCTATAGCACTGTAGAGTGATACCCATGTAACTTTAATAGCTTCATCCCCATTAAATTCTATAGGACTTTAAACATCTTCTTCCTCCTCTTCCATTAGTATTGCACCCACCTAGATTAGCTGTTGGTCCTGTGTGGTACTGATGGGTGATACAGGGGTTTGGTGCAGGGGAACAGTGAGGGTTCTGCTGGGCTTCTCAGTTTTATAGTGTTTCACAGCATAGTTTATATCTCTGAAATGCTATTCCCCCATCATAGGATGTGAATAACTTTTACTGGAGTCAATGAGACTTCAAAGATAGTTAAACATATCCTCTGTGGAGGAATAAGCTCCTGTTGACATGTGACAATTCAGGCCACCAGTCCTTGAACTTGGAAAAAATACAAGCGCTCGTAGGCCACTTGCTACTCAGAGTAGGAGGATGCTTGCAGCTTCTCAAGCACCCTAGACCGCAATCCTTTTAAATCAGTCCATGCCTCGTGTCCAACAGGAGGAAAGAACTTACCAGAATTCCCCATTTTAAACAACTGTAACTTTCCAGAACACTGAAGAAATTCTCACCTTTCCTGGCTGAACCTAACAAAGATTTCTGGTGGGTAAATATTTCTAGTGCCGTGAGTGTCCCATTCCCTTCTTCCCTTCCTTCCCTCCTACCCTACCCCACACACATTAAAATATTTTCTTATAGGAATTTGGGCCTACATTTTCAAAGCCGGTGCCTAATGTTAGATGTCTAAATCTGCTGAAGTTGCTCACCTCCTTTGAAAATAGGCTACTGATATCTAGGGATTAAATTTTCAGAAATGCCTAATTGACTTAGGAGCCCAAATCCTATTTCAAAAGTAATGCAGGAAATTAGGAGCCTAAACACTGTGGGACTCAAGCTTTTAAACATGGCATAGTTCTGGAAGGACTGGAGAGCATTGCCCCCCTCCAACTGAAAGTCTCGGGCAGCTGTGAAATTTGCCCACACATACACATAGTACAATTGGCTTGACTGGAGCTGCTCCCCCAAATACAGAAGTCAAACTATGCCTGTGCTTTTAAATCACTCAGGCACTTCTGAAAAGTTTACCTTAGGCCTGATATTTAAAAAAAAATAGAATGGCGTTTGGTTCCCATCTCCCATTGAAATAACTCCCTAGACTCCTCTGAAAACTCCAGTTAAGGGGCCTAATAAGAGTTCAGGAGTCTATTAGGTATCAAGGTCCTTGAATATCATAACAAGCATTCAATTCCACTTTTACTGTTAGCAAAAGCAGAAGAAAAAGGGGAGAAATGATGCCCCCTTAGCAGGTCAATGCATTGCCCATCGCTTTACCTGTCACCTCAGCTGCTCCTACACTAAGCATTTCTCTGAACTCCTACCAAAGAGTGAAACTGGCACATATGGTCTGTAAGCAGGAAGGAGAAGCACAATCCTGGGAGAGAAGGAAGAAACAGAAGGGATTTGAGGGAGGGGGGAAATTTAACAAAAACATGCAGAAGAAAAGAAGGATGGAGCAAGAATACAAATGAAGTGAACAAGAGGGAGATGGCATGGGTTGAGGAATAAAACCAATATAGAGTTGCTTTGTGACAGCTTCTTGAAGTTCTGGGACACACTTGGTCCTTCATTCCTTGTGTGTTCAACCCCTGGGGGGAAGATTTGACCAAGGGTGCTCTCTAAAGACCTCCCTATACCCCAGGCAATGGAGCAGTATCCACAGGGTCAAAAGGGAGGTTTTCTCTGATGCACAGGCTTTGGGGATGAATCAGAGACAAAAGGAGGCTCCCTAACATGGGAAGGAAGAGTGACACAAAGGCTGGGGGGAGGGAGTGTAAAAAAAACCAAGGTGATGTGGGGACAAGAGTAGACTGACTAGCAGCCAAAAACAAAGGCATTAGGTGAGAAGAAAAAATGCAAAGAGCAGAAAGATAAATGAATGAAAAATTGAGAGGAAAAAAAGGGAGAAAAGTGAACAGCCTAATTTCAGGGGATACCTTAGTTGAGGTTTTTGGCTTCCAATACAATAAGTTCACAAAAACTCTAATTTGTGCCCTGATCCAAAGAGTCTTTACATTGACTTCAGTAGGCTTTGGGTTATGCCTCAATGGAAGAGTCAAAACCTACTTTATGGGGAATCAAAATCTTCTTGCATATCTCAGCAGTAGCAGACTAGCTACATGGCCCGTGCCAGGGACCCCAGCCAATTGGAGGCCTCCTGGAAAAATGGCACCCGCTCTGCTCTGCCCCATGCTCCTGCCAGGGAGCAGGGTTAGGGTGCAGGAGTTTGCCCTGCTCCACCATCCTCCCCCACCCTCTCCTTAGCGCTTCTGTCCGGGAGCGGGGAAGCCCCTGTCCCTGGCAGGAGCACCAGGAAGGGGCAGGGGGACTGCAGGTGGAAGCAGTGGGTAGGTGTCCCCACTTGCTGTGGCCCAGAGCCCCACAAACCTCTACTCCGCCTCTGAACCTCAGCAGTGATCAACTACAACCTACTACTCTTTGTACACACTGCTTAAGTGTTTTCCTTTTTGAACCAGAACAGTGCGTATATATGTGTTCCTCCTAAAATTGTTAACTTCATTTCACCCACACAAACATGCATGCTTGAAATAATGAGGGTCAGATCTTAGCTGGATTCAGCACTGGTTTCCAAGGAGCTACATCATATATGCCAGAAATGGCCCTGATATTCCACCTGATACACAAAAATGAAATCAAATCTTTATACAACTGTGTGGCCCCAGACAACTAATGGGCAAACATTCTGCAGCAAGTTTTCAGGGTATAAGTATTCTTTAATGCTCTTCTTGGAGGTCTCACCACTATTCTTACAGAATACTTTAATAGGCTGGTATTTAAATTGGAAGCTTTAGGAGAGATGCATCTCCTGAAGCCTTTAGTCACTTATATTATGAAAGAAGGCTTTTCCCCCAATTTACCAACTCATTTTGTAAATGTATGAAAATTCTTTATGGCTTTATTCATTAACAACTTGAGATCTTTCTAGCACCTGCAAGAGACATTTAGCATATCTCAAGGAGACTTTTTCCAGTTTCAGTGAGCAAGACATATTTGCTTTAAGTTGAATCAGACATTACTTCTCTTTTCTTTTCCAAAGAAAGACACTTTCTTAATTAGGTTCAGTTCCAGTTATTATAAAACGTTGGGGAGGCCTGAAGAAATACTGCTTAGCAGTTTGAAAAACTAATTGGATCTTAGATGTGGGCAGACATCTGTCTTATTCTGGGTGTATACAACAGATCGTCATGATAAAAAAAGTGTCTACGGTAAACAGTGAAACATTAAAACTTCTGTTGACTGAACATTCTTTTTTAGATAATACAGGCTCTATCTACAGATAGCTCAAACACTTCTCAAACGTAATGATCCTGTTTTCAGGTGCTCTGAAAGATATTGACATAATACAGGGAAAACTCAGTTCTTTTATTGTGCTCAAGATTGATTTGACCCTTGAGTTACAACTTTGGGAACTGAGTTTTGTAACCATGTAGCCCCTTTCATGAAATAGCTCATTTATAGATTAGTCTCCTTTTGTAAACAGAGGCCATTTCATACTTCTCTTCAATACAACTATGTATCCCACTATGGTTTTGTCTAAAATGGGTGGATTAAGGAAAGTTTTTTCTTTCAGAATACATTATATACCCTCCCTTAATAGTACATTATATATCGTTTTCCCAACATATTAAATGCACCATACACCCATTTGCCTGCAGCAGTGTTTTAGATTCTCCTTCATTGAATAATGTAATGCAACTGTCGGTTCCTGTCTTGTCTCAGTTTATTTCAGATCATATAACTTCAGACTGTATATGTTTCTCTCTTTATTATGTTACAGTTGCAATATATAAATCATCATAATTTTGATGTTTGCTCAATATATGTTCTGAGTGATAGGTCCAGTCTTCCTACAAAAACTCTTGAAACAAAAATGAGCAATACAAAATATTACAAGATTGCAAAGCGTTCCTTACATTAGTCTGTACACAACTGTATTTGGATTTTTATGCTCTGCATCTTGATCTTCAAAAAGCACATTTATAAAGTAAACAGCAGTCATAAACTCCTGATGCTTGTGAGAGAAATGTCTGGAAAGGACCTGGCTACGAACATGTTATTTTTCAAATGTATGCATTATATATCCCACTCTCTCCACATGTTAATAAAAGAGACAAAGTGGGTGAGGTAATATCATTTATTGGACCAACTTCTGTTGGTAAAAGAGACAAGCTTTCAAGCTACACAGAGCTCTTCTTTAGGTCTTCCTCAGATATTATCTCGAGTTTGTCTCTCTAAAATCCTAAAACCATCAAGGCTACAACAGTACAGCAAGCAAGATGTTAGTAAAGACAGACTCTGATGTTGTATGATTAAAATATGACCAAGTACATAATTATTGCCACTACTGTTATATAATCGCAACAAATCTTGTACAAAGTATGACATGTAAGGTGTCAATGGAAAAGTTATGAGTTGCTGAATATAATTATACTATTTGTATGCATGCATCATTGCCATGTCTGAAATTATGAATATTGACTTTATACCTGTATTTCAAATGTTTGCTCCTGCGTAACACCCACAAAGTAGTTTACATCCAATCTAGCCAGCACATTGTGAATGGAACATTCAAGTTGATGGCCTGTCAGCAAACACAATGGGCTACCATGGAAGAACCTTATCCCCACCTGATGGACATTCCAGCCAGAATATGGGTAATGGCTCTGGCTATGATTCATTGAATGGCATGTAGCCAGCTCATGTGACACCAGACTCCATCTTATGCTTGTACTTTCCCACTATCGGCACTAAAAACAGACCCTCCACATGGCAGTAGGGTTGCAAGGCATCAAGTTTTCAACCGGAATGCCCAGTTTAAAAGAGACGATGCTGACCGGGCCATTTAAAGTCTGGTCGGCAGAACAGTGGGGCTAAGGCAGGCTTCCTGCCTGCCCTGTCTCCGTGCGGGTCCCACAATTCGCCAGCATGTCTCTGCAGCCTCTAGATAGGAACCCTAACCCCCCACCCGCCCCAGCTCAGAGCCCCCTCCCACACCCTGAACTCCATTTCTGGACCCATCCCAGACTCGCACCCCCAGCCAGAGTCCTCACCCCATCCCAAACCCAACCCCCCTGCTCCAGCCCAGTGAAATTGAGTGAGTGAGGGTGGGTGAGAGCAAGTGAGGGAGGGAGGGAGGGGGGATGGAATGAGTGGGAGGTCGGGCCTCGGAGAAGGGGCAGGGCAGGGACAGGGCCTCAGGTCAGGGGCAGGGCGTTCAGTTTTCTGTAATCAGAAAGTTCGTAACCCTACATGGCAGAGCTGTAAAGGGCCCTGAAAGCATCTAATTTCGCCTCTGATCTCTGGAATACGGACTTATACTAATGGGAGAATTCTAACCAATGGACTGAGGACTTTCCAATCTTTTGGAAGCAACCAAACACATTATGAGCCATCACTTTATTCCATCACTGCTTCAAGCCTGATAAAATAATCTTGCAATTATTGTATGTATTCAATTCCTTTAAGCAATTTTAACTCTCATCTCTTTTTTTCCCTCTTATAAATAAACCTTTAGATATTAGACACTAAAAGATTGGCAACAGCATCATTATTGGGTAAGATCTGAGTTAAATATTACCGAGGGACAATCTGCACTCATTGATATATTTGCTTTCCACAACCAACTAACTCTCTGTATAACTTTTCATGAGTAATGTACCCAAATACTTGGATGCTAATATCAAAACTGTATTGTTACATTTATTCACCTAAATTTGGATTATTGCAGATTATGTACTACATGTATCTTATGACTTTTAAACCAAACTTTGTATTTGTGGTTAATCTAAGCACTATACCCAGATGTACAGACACTATTTCCTTAACCTGTGTATTATGTAATTTTAACACTAGCTTTAAGAAAATGTTTAAATTTGAACTGGGTATGTGGCTGGTCCTTTGGGATCACACTTTGGTTGAGAAAATTGGTTTTAAATAATCACTCATCATTAAGTCGAGTGTCTGGGTGTTGAATCCAGGACTGGAATACCTAAAGATACTGCATTTCTTGCTTCTTATTTGACAGGATGGTGAGAAAGAAGATTACTTTTGTTGTTGGTTTGGTATATTTTATGGAAGATTAACCACCAGTTCGGGATGAGTCTGCCCCATTTCTGAGCAGTTTGTCCTTAATCTGGTATTCTCAGTTGTGACCCACTGAGGCACAGTGACACAGACTAATCCATTAATCCTTCATGAGCAAACCTGAGCTAGTTAAAGTAATTAATCCTGGAGACAGAGTTAAGTGAATGACTGTGTCAGCAGTAATAATCTCAGTATGTGCAACATGCTAGCATACAAGGGAGCAGAGCTGGCCTGAGTCAAAAGAGACTCACTTAGCCTTAAGGATTTGTGGAGAAAGGGACCACTTTGCATCAGACTGTAGTGAAGAGAAGACTATCAGTGGGAAAGGAAGGATGCAATTGATAAGGTTTCTGCTTACCTACCTAATTTATTTTCCTGTAAATTATTATCACCTGTTTTTGTCACAAAGCTTCTCTTGCTCCACAAGTGCAGTAGGGCTCTTTGGTGGCTTAGGCCACGCATTAAAGTCTAGGATGGCTGCATTAAATCCAGGGCTTGCAAAGTGAAGAAGTGGAAGAAGAGAGGAGACAGCAGAAGTCTTTTTATGTACCTTCAATAACCCTCATTTCCCTCTTCCTGCCTGCAAGCAAATTCTCTTCATTCTTTGAGAAAGAGAAGGCTGGGACTGGGTTTCCACCACATCCCACCCATACTCTCCCTCAATTGCTTACTTTGGGCTTTAGGACTAAGTGAGGTATCACCCCCCTCCAACTTCATCCTCCCACCCCCATCAGAAACTAATTAATTTCTGTAGATTCCTCAACTTCTGAAATATAGAAAAAGCTATTTTTAGCTTTAGCTATTTTCAATTACAAATTTAAGAGAGGATCAAAGTAAAAGGGAAATGATCAGATTCTCCACTCTTAAAAATAATGAACACTTTGATTAATACGCACTAAGAAGAAAATGATTAATTAAATAGTCAAGACATGTCTTTGTCAGTCATAGGCTCATCTCAGTTCTATCAATGGTAACGTGAGAAAAAATACTGTACTAAAAAGTTAAGACTGTCCTGACAAGCAATGAATTAGCTAGACCAATCCTGCTAACGTGACTTTTGCACTTAGCTTTCTAATTCCTTAAGAGGATTTCTTTTCAGTTTGCAAATAAAAAGTAATCAATAGTCATTCAAAGTTACAATCCCAAATAAATGGGCATAAAGTATTTTATTATAGATAGAATACACAAACTGTTTATTTATTCAAAGAGGAACATTTAGCTCAGGGAAGAGTGATTTCTCTACAACCTAACTGTACACATTGCATGTATCCACCTCATTCATAGAGGCTGTTTTTCATATGGTAAAAGCGTCATATGCCAGCTACAAAGATTTTCTGGAAACTGAGAAAAAATTCCAATTATAAAACAATATGAGGACTATATTCAGATCTCATGTAAAGTCAGGAAAATCCAGAGTAATTCCAGCAAAGTTAATGGAAATACTCTGGATTTATCAAAATGTCAATGAGATTGGACTGTGACTGTGACTTTTATCATATTTGATGAAAGACCCAGTTTTAGGATGTGTTTAGAATAAAAATAATCATGTATATTCATTTTCTTATCTTTGCACGTGGCAAAAGCAATTTTTCTATTCCTATCCAGTATAGATTAACAAACACACAATATATATACACACATACCATAGATATTCTTATTTATATGAACAAAGCATATCTTAGCAACAGAGAGATTTCGAGACCATCTGCACATATTTTTAGTAAAGCATTGAATATCAGAGCAAATTGCTCTCTGATTGGAGAAGAAATGGGCACCAAGTATTGAATATGAACTTTTACCATCCATTATCATGCCAGTTTTCTTTTCATCATGAGGCTTTTGTTCCTGGCATTCATGTAGTCTCAGAAGATGAAGGTTGTTTTATGCATGCTTACATCAGTATTCAGTCATGATTAAGACTGTATGTTTTTTCATAGTCATGACTTCTGTGACAAAAAACATGATGGGGAGGGGGAGGGAGAGTATCACAGAAATTAATGGTATTTGTAACTCATAGAACAAGACTTAGCACATAGATATATTCAGTAGAAAGACAACAAGAAGTCTGGTAGCACCTTAAAGACTAACAGATTTATTTGGGCATAAGCTTTCATGGGTAAAAAACCCAATTCTTCAGATGCATAGAGTGAAAATTACAGATGCAGGCATCATTATACTGACACATGAAAAGAAGGGAGTTACCTCACAAGTGGAGAACCAGTGTTGACAGGGCCCATTCAATCAGAGTGGATGTAGTCCACTCCTAATAATTGATGAAGAGGTGTCAGTTCCAGGAGAGGCAAAGTTGCTTTTGTAGCAAGCCAGCCACTCCCAGTTCCTATCCAAGCCCAAATGAATGGTGTTCAATTTGCAAAAGAATTTTAGTTCTGCAGTTTCTCTCTGAAGTCTGTTTCTGAAGTTTTTTTGTTCAAGTATGGCTACTTTTAAATCTGTTATAGAATGTCGAGGAAGACTGAAGTTCTCTTATTGGTTTTTATATGTTACCATTCCTGATGTCTGATTTGTGTCCATTTACTCTTTTAAGTAGAGACTGTCCGGTTTGGCCAATGTACGTTCAGGGCCAATGGGCCTGTCAACACTGCTTCTACATGACTGAGGTAACTCCCTTCTCTTCATGTGTCAGTATAATAATGCCTGCATCTGTAATTTTCACTCTATGCATCTGAAGAAGTGGCATTTTTACCCACAAAAGCTTATGCCCAAATAAATCTGCTCATAGATTCATAGATTCATAGACTCTAGGACTGGAAGGGACCTAGAGAGGTCATCGAGTCCAGTCCCTTGCCTTCATGGCAGGACCAAATACTGTCTAGACCATCTCTGATAGACATTTATCTAACCTACTCTTAAATATCTCCAGAGATGGAGATTCCACAACCTCCCTAGGCAATTTATTCCAGTGTTTAACTACCCTGACAGTTAGAAACTTTTTCCTAATGTCCAACCTAAATCTCCCTTGCTGCAGTTTAAGCCCATTGCTTCTTGTTCTATCATTAGAGGCTAAGGTGAACAAGTTTTCTCCCTCCTCCTGTTAGTCTTTAAGGTGCCACAGGACTCCTTGTTGTTTCTGTGGATACAGACTAACATGGCTACCCCAATACTTGACATCAGTAGGAAGAAGCACACTCAAAGCATTTGTCTTTGTGTAATGCACATCCTAGCAATGTGCAATGTTACAAGGAAATCCATCAAGAATTATAATCTAGGTTAGAACAAAACACCCTTATATAGATCATAACAGGAACAGAAACATATATAACTTATCCCAATTAGCTGGAAGTCCTGACAGAACAGATTGCAATGTTGAATCCATTACTATGATGTAGAAAATATATGGCTTGTGGAGATTCCTAGTTGTATGAATCATGATGATAGAAACTCAAAAAAGTATTCTATCCTTATCTCCTGTGGACAGATCACTTTTCTGGACTATTACATAGAAACAAGATACCAAAACCTACAAAGACATCACTTGCAGTTATCTTTGGTCAAATCCAAATCCAGACAAGATTTCCTTTAACAGAGTGAATATCTAAGGAATAGTGTTAAACATCTATGACAACAGAACTGGATAGTTAACACAGTTAGAAAAAAGTGACAAAGATTCCTATGCTATCGCAATACTTTAATCACCCGAAGGAGCAGAGAGGAAGACAGGACCTTTGACAACCAGAGAGAAAGGCAACTGCACCACAAATAGAAGTAGCCCATGAGCAATAGCAATTCTTGGTCTCCCCTTCCACTTTGCCACCATTATATTATTTGCCATAAGTATAGTGTATTCCCAATGTAATTATATGATTCCTGCCCATCGATTCAGCCCTATAAAATATGGGCCCCAAGCCTATTTTATATATGAAATACTCATTGAAATCAATGAGAGTTTCGTGCACAGACTACAGTAATCATGCCATAATGTAGACATCTTTCCTAAAAAGACCAGATATCAAACACCATTAAGGTTTATAATACTCATATTTTAGCTATCTCCTGCAACCTGCTATGGCTAGAAACACAAGCCTTATGCTGTTGGAAAGCTTGGACTTTTTGTCTTACAAAATTGTAAGACATTCATTTCTCATATGGTTCCGGACCTTGAAACTCTCACAAATCCCTCTGTCTAGCAGTATTTTGAAACTAGCCCAGGACTGAATTTTGCAAGCCTCAGACCTCAGCACAATGCACATGTAAATCCCAAAGCAAATAATACTTAACACTTGTACAATGCATTTCATTCTCAAAGCACTTTGCAACTCTATAAAGTACCAAGACAGGTATTCCCATTTGACAGATGTCAATTCCAAGGCAAGCAGGTTAAGTGGCTTGCCCAAGGTTCCAGAGGGAATGCACTAGAGCCAGGATTAGAATTCAGGAGTATAGCTGAGAAGGAAATGGTTTCCCCATCATATGAGAATTTGAGTTTCTGAATTATTTTCTTTCCTGTCCCAAACTGGGATGAAAAGTTGAAATCTTAAAATATTTTGCAAACTGAAAATCTGAAAAACATTTCAGATTAGGTCAATTGAAATGTTTTGTTTTGATAATTTCACAGCATTTCATTTCTGTTTCAACCTACTTTATTTTTTAAACTTTTTAAAACTATAAATTAACTTACATTTCAAAATAAAAAACTATTTCAACCTGAAAAAAGGAACTTTCATTTAAAAAATGTCAAAACTGGACATTTTGACAATTTCTAAAAATTTTTAACAAATTTTTCAAAATGGCAAATTTGTCAAAACTGACCCTTTCCAAACAGTTTTGACTTTGATAAATCAGCATTTTTCACTAAAAAACATTTAACTAAAACTATTCATGACCAGCTCTAGCGGTACCCCACATCCCAGTCCTCTGCTCACACCAGGAGTCTCTTTGGGTCAGATTCTACTCCTAGATACACATATGCAATTCAGTGGAATCTGATATCAACTGTAAACATCTGCACGAGTCAAGGACAGCATTTGGCCCCACAGGACAGATTCTAGCATCAGTTAGATTCAGTGTCAATATAGAGTAACTACTGCAGATAGCTGAGATCAGAATCTGAAACACTGAATCTAAATCTTACTCTCTAAATCCGTCTGCACTTTGGCTGTTTTAACATTAAAGACACACTGGCCAACTTCTGTAGTATTTCCATAAAAAAGCAGTGATATACTGTATCATTCACATTGTATCTCCACCCTAGGCTGGAGCTGGTGGATAGTCTTTTGAATTGGAAGGGGAAGTAGAAATGGGTGGCAACCTGAGCAGCAGTGACCATGAGATGGTTGAGTTCAGAATCCTCACAAAAAGAAGAAAGGAGAGCAGCAGAATAAAGACCCTGGACTTTAGAAAAGCAGACTTTGACTCCCTCACAGAACTGATGGGCAGGATCCCTGGGAGGCTAATATGAGCAGGAAAGAAGTCCAGGAGAGCTGGCTGTATTTTAAAGAAGCTGTATTAAGGACACAGAAACAAACTATCCTGATGGGCAGAAACAAAAGCAAATATTGCTTGGCTTAAGAGAGAAATATTCAGAGAGCTTAAACACACACAAAAAAGAACTTACAAGAAGTGGAAACCTGGAGAGATGAATAGGGAGAAGTATAAAAATACTGCTCAAGCAATACGTAATCATATGTAATATGTAATCATATGTAATATGTAAGCAGGAACAGGGCTGTCGTACAGGACAACTCCCCCCTCAGCCCCAGGCCCTGCCCCTACTCCATCCCTTCCCCAAACTCCTGCCCCACCTCTTTCTGGCCCTGCTCCACCCCCCTCCCCACCCACATTCCACCCCTTCCCCCAAGCCTCCACCTCACCTCTTTCCGGCTTCCACCCTGTCCCTGAGCAATGCCAGAAGATGGTGGGACGTGGAGGAGCGGAGTGGAGCAGGGCGGGCTCGGGCCAGGTCGCTCACTACTGCTAATGCCAGGCCAGCTGATAACCATCCAGGCCACCCTAGACCCCATGTCCCAAAGCACGGGGCCCCCCCAAAGAGTAGGTCCTGGGACAGTTGCCCCAGTCCGTCCTGTGGACGAGACAGCTCTGATCAGGAAGACCAAAGAACGATTGGATTTGCAGCTAGCAAGGGATGTGAAAGATAAGAAGAAGGGTTTCTACAGGTATGTTAGCAATAAGAAGAAGGTCAGGGAAAGTGTGGATTCTTACTGAATGGGAGAGGCAACCTAGTGACAGACGATGTGGAAAAAGCTGAAGTAGTCAATGCTTTTTATGCCTCAGTCTTCACAGACAATGTCAGCTCCCAGACTGCTGCACTGGGCCCCCTGCTACAGAAAGGATGTGAACAAATTGGAGAGGGTCCAGTGGAGGGCAACGAAAATGATTAGGAGGCTGCAGCACATGACTTATGAGGAGAGGCTGAGGGAACTGTGCTTATTTACTCTGCAGAAGAGAAGAGTGAGGGGGGGGTTTAATAGCAGCCTTCAATTACCTGAAGCTAGACTGTTCTCAGTGGTGGCAGATGACAGAACAAGGAGCAATGATCCCAAGTTGCAGTGTGGGAGGTCTAGGTTGGATATTAGGAAAAACTATTTCACTAGGAGGGTGATGTAGCACTGGAATGGGTTACCTAGGGAGATTGTGGAATCTCCATTCTTAGAAGTTTTTAAGACCCAGCTTGACAAAGCCCTGGCTGGGATGATTTAGTTGGGGTTGGTCCTGCTTTGAGCAGAGGATTGGACTAGATGACCTCTTGAGATCTCTTCCAACCCTAATCTTCTATGATTCTGTGATCTCAGAGACCACCAGCCTTAGGTCTGTGTAAGGTTCTATGTGAAAAGGCTTTTCTTAACCTCTTAGTCACACTAAATATTGTAGAAAAGCAGTACAAATCAGAGAACTGCAATACAATCCAGTACATTTTTGACAAAAATAACAGTTGCCCAGATTTAGGAATCTCACACAACCTCAGATCAAGCAAGTTCTCTCAGCAAGGACTGAAATTACCATAAAGCAATGTGGCTGTCAGGAGAAGATAGGAGAAGTGTCAAAGAATATAATTGATTCTAACCTCTAGTGCAATGACTAGTTTACTTTGCCATTTCACAAACTCAGCATATGCACCAAACCTGAAAAACCTTTAATTTGCTTGTTTATGTATCAAACACTCATCTGCACCTTGCATGAGGAGTATAATTTTTCCAAATGAAAAGTTTCTGATAACAAAATCCTTCATTAATAACCTACACAATTTAAAATTGTTACTTCTTCCAGTACTTTTGTAAATGACAAATAAATAAATAAAAAGTGTAATCATTTTGTTTCAGATGTATGAACTAGTACATGGGACAGGTAACTGCCAAGTAGTGTTACCATCAGATCCTGATACCGCAGGGCCAGTGGGCCACAGGAGAGTGATTATTTATTTATTTAAGAACTATTTGGATAACATGTATTTCACCAAAAAATGGAAAGAATGTTACTGTAACTACATTTTGGTGATCAACCAATGAAGAAAATCCAGTTGTTTTGGACATATTCAGTCTCAAAACTACAGTGAGTTAGGATTTTTCATGTAAACTCCTAGCTCTTTCTTCTTCCTCCTCACAATCTCCTTCATTTGTTTTCTGTTCAAGTTCCTCTTTTGTGATCACTTCAAAATCATTTCCATTTCCACTACTATGCTGGGATTGGTCATGCTTATGCCTATCATTGTCTGTGTCTAAATGCCACTCTCCTCCAGAGTCTTCTGCTCCTGAGTTACCTGTTGCTTTGACTTTTCCATCCTCATCTTCTTTTTTCTCACTATCTGATTTCTCCTCACTGTCAGACTTCGGCTGCTTTCTTGACTCTGATTTATCCTCTTTCCTCGAGTCTGTTTTTGGTCCTCTGTATTCGTGTGTGTACAGGGGCCTGAAGGAGTCAATGAAACCCACGTCTGCTATCAGATTTGGCAAAAAACAGAAGTGATGCCTTTCTCCAGTTATCAGCCAAATAATAAGGAAGAGGATGCAGCGAGAAACACCTACTTGTATCTCTGCAGGCCAAAGCGGGAAGATAGTTGCAGCTATAACCACAATCACAAGAACAAGTCGCAGACACTCCATTTCCATCCAAAAAAACCCGTGATCTTCATGTGGCTCAAGTTTAAATTTTCTCTTGGTTTCCTTTTTCTTGGGTGTTCCTGAGCTTTTCATCCTTCTTTCACTCTTCTTTCTCACCATCCTTTCTCTTTTCCTTCTCTTTCTCCTTCTTAGTCTTTTCACCTTTGCCACTTTCCTTCTTGCTCTTTTTCTCATCCACTTTCTGACTCTCAATCTTCCCTTTCTCTTTCTTTTTCTTTTTTTTTTTTGTGTCCTTATCGGATTTCATTTTCATCACTTTCATTGCTCAGTGAAAGAACTGTTTCTTTAGGAGTCTGTTGCAATAGTCAACTATAGACTCTCAAATGTAAATAAGGCTTCTTCTCCCTTCTTGGCTTTTGCCCATTTAGAATCCAAAAGGCAGTCCACAGCTTTTGAGGCAATAAAATAATGAACTCTGTGGCTCATCATGTTGGTAGATTTTGTTGGATAGATGAAATGTAGATGTTTTGCCACAGTTTTCTCCTCTTTGAACGGCTCACCAACTTCCTGGATCTGCTTCCTATGTCTCCTCCACTCCGCCATGTTGTCCCCATCTGGTTTGCCAGTGACATGGGGATGGGAGCCCCACAGGAGAGTGATAGATGGCAGGTATATAAGCCCCAGTATTACAAGCATGGGGAACTGGGGCACATAGCAGCCTAGTGCCCCAACAGAGAGGAGCCCATGAAATGCAATCGGGGGAACACGGGGAGCGATATAGCCTAACTGGCCTTGTGGGGGTCGTAACAACCCCATATAGGAACATGAGGCTGGTAAAAATGAATGGCATCAAGACCACAGTTTGGTGGATTCTGGGAGTGCTGTCATGCTGGTCTTGGGGAAGTTAGTGTTGCAAGACCAACTGACCCAGGCCAAAAACACAGGAGTAACATGCGTCCATGGCAACATACATTCCTATCCCATGATCCCAGGATGGATTGAGATCCAGGGGAACACTACCAAGATGACTGCAGGGGTGGTTCCCAGACTTCCTATCTGGTTTTAATTCGTAGGAGCTTCCCAGGGTTTGAGAACCTACTCCCCCCAATAGAGCTAGGGGAGAGTACCAACCGCTGGGCTGAGCCCAAGGCCCCCACGAATAGCCCCACTCTAATTTTCACGGGACTTACCCCAAAATTACTTCATCCCCTAGGAAGCCCTGGAAATCTAGGAAGGATAAAAGGCCAGAAACCTGGATTTTGGCGGGGAACTAGAAAGCTGCGCTGGTTGGTAAGCAAACCTGTCCAGGAGGCCAGGATACAACTCAGACCAGTGAGGACCAGGAGGCGGTCCCTGGCACCAGTAGAAGCAACCTGGGGGCAGAGTCAAAACCAATGCCATAAAATTAGGCCAGATCGGTCCTGGACACGAGAATTTTGGGCAGGACCAAGCCTACAACCTGCTATATGCAACCACGAGGGAGGAGGTAGTGGAGGTAAATGGCGTGAAAAGTGCAAGGTCATGCATTTAGGGATTAATAACAAGAATTTTGGTTATAAGCTGGGGGCGCATCAGTTGGAAGTAACAGAGGAGGAGAAGGACCTTGGAGTGTTGGTTGATCACAGGATGACTATGAGCCGCCAATGCGATATGGCCGTTAAAAAAGCTAATGCTCGAGCACGAGCGAGCGCGAGGGCAGACGCCAGGCTTCAGAAGCTAACCTGTAAAAGGAATCCTCACCATCTTCGAAGGGTGACATAAGAGCTACTTTGCGTATCCACCCACTAGATGAAGTATGGCCTCCACTCACATGTAACGGAACTTCAAGGCAACCACTGGTCCATCTGCGAAGTTACACTATGACGGAACACCTTCGGAGAGCGCCCGACATAACGCAGAGAGAGTCAAAACGCCAACAGTATGCCCAGTATCAACCTACCAACCGTCCACGTACTACCCCCGCATAGGAGATACTAGCAATACCAACCTTAAGAATGGCCCAGATCTGCGGAGTTGCGATGCGAAACAACAGAAGCAAACATATCTCTGGGACTACGAGCACCGCACAGGACGAAATCCAAAAGACTTACCTATA
Organism: Chelonoidis abingdonii; assembly: GCF_003597395.2. NCBI lineage: Eukaryota > Metazoa > Chordata > Testudines > Testudinidae > Chelonoidis > Chelonoidis abingdonii. The sequence continues at coordinate 189,700,806 of NC_133771.1, read as the reverse complement.
TAGCCGGCACACCGTGCGACTCGAGCGAGGAGGTAGTGGAGTAATCAAGATTGCGCTTTCAGCGAGAGGATGTATGCCCCTAGCACAAAGTCCTCTCAATACGTCGAAATAAAAATGTTCTAAGGAGGAGTTGGATACCAATTATAGTCCGAAGGGAGAGTCCTCGCGTTAAATACAGATCTCGGGCGCTCCACCAATCCAGTTTAATGCGTGAATAGTATCACAAGACGTGAGCGCAAGAAGGACCTTGGAGTTACTAGACATAATCTTGATGGACAATCACAGCAGCCATGAACTCAGTCCAATTTGCCGTCCGAACTACCGACACGGGCAAAGATACCTGTACCTACAACAAAAGACCCAAGTATGGATGCTTATAGAGTCTCATTTGCACGGAAACTTGGCAGTCTCAGATCTGACTGATTCTCCCTTACCTTTCTCCCAGCTAGATAATCCATTCAGGAGGCCTGTATCCACGAGTCCACGCGCTTCTATCACCGTACCCAATCGTGCACTTGCGAGGGTGAGCACACCTCTCATTCATGCTGGAAAATGACCCTTGTGCTGCCAGCAAAGTAAGTACCAGTACACTCTCCATCCTTTTCCTTACGACTGGATGGACTGTGAATTCAAAACTCTGGTAAGTCGCTCTTGAACAGAATGCGCGCAAGGGCGTAAAATGAGTGATGTCATACCGTTACCGCCTTAATATCTCAAGGCAAAAGCGACTGAAAGAGCGATACTGATTATGGATGGCACGACCGAGAGGAGGATCCCTCCCAAACAACTGCAGCAGAGCTGTGCCATATGTTTCACAATTTAAGCACAAAAAAGACGAGGAGCATGGAGGGAGATCAGGAATTGGCTCTCTAAGATAGATTATATACTCATCAGAGTGAATACTCAGGGAGGGAACCGAAATTCATCAATAAGCTTCAGATACCAATGTGGAACACATAGATACCAAATGAATAGTAGAATAAATACCAGGGAGGGAGAGGAATTATTTAAGCTCAGTACCAATGTTGACACAAGAACAAATGGATATAAACTGACCACCAGGAAGTTTAGACTTGAAATTAGACAAAGGTTTCTAACCATCAGAGGAGTGAAGTTCTGGAACAGCCTTCCAAGGGAAGTAGTGGGTGCAAAAGACATATCTGGCTTTAAGACTATGCTTGATAAGTTTATGGAGGGGATGGTATAATGGGATAGCCTAATTTTGGCAATTAATTTGTCTTTGACTACTAGTGGTAAATATACCCAATGGCGTGCGATGGGATGTTAGATGGGGTGGGATCTGAGTTACTACAGAGAATTCTTTCCCGGATGTCTGGTTGGTGAGTCTTGCCCACATACTTAGGGTTTAGCTGACTGCCATATTTGGGGTCGGGAAGGAATTTTCCTCCAGGGCAGATTGGCAGAAGCCCTGGGGGGTGCGGTTCACCTTCGTCTGCAGCGTGGGGCATGGTCATTTGCTGGAAGATTCTCTTCATCTTGAAGTCTTTAAACCATGATTTGAGGACTTCAATGGCTCAGAAACAGGTTTGATACAGGAGTGGGTGGGTGAGATTCTGTGGCCTGCGTTGTGCAGGAGGTCAGAGTAAATGACCATAATGGTCCCTTCTGACCTTAAAGTCTATGATTCTATGATTCTATGTAGGGGAAAACCAAAGGCCCAGGGACATATTATGTGGTCAAATGCAATCTGCTGTACCAAATATGGGGCAGGAGGGGAGCGGGAGGAGAAGTAGACCAGCCCTTAGTACCACGGAAGCGCACAAAAGCAGAGTTAGAGCTAGCTCACAGCCATTTATTTGGGGGACATCTAGGAGTAGATAAGACCCTGGATAGAGTCCAATTAAGGTTTTATTGGCCAGGAGTATGGGCGGAAGTCTAACACTATTGCACCTCCTGCCCATAATGCTTGTTGCACATCCCCCTACCTCATTTACAGGCCCCGTTGGAGCCCTTCCCTGTCATTGAAGTCTCGTTTGAAAGGGTAACCATGGGCCTAGTGATTCTGCTAGAAAAATTGGCATGGGGTCACCGAAGCACACTCGTCATCCTTTACTACACCACACAGTACCCAGAAGCCATTCCCCTAAGAAGCCCCACATCAAAGGCAATAGCAAAAGAACTGCTTAACGTTTTTGCTAGAGTGGGCATCCCTAAGGAGATCCTGACAACCATGGAACTCCCTTCATGTCAAAATTAATGAGGGTCTTATGTACCCTGCTCTGCATTCAGGCTCTGTGGACCTCAGTCTACCATCCTCAAACAGAGGGCCTGCTCAGTAAATTTAATCGAACCCTAAAATGCATGATTTGGAAGGTGGTGGCCCAGCACAGAAAAGACTGGGATACCCTTCTATCGTATCTGATGTTTGCGATATGGGAGGTCCCTCAGGCATCTACTGGAGTCACCCCCTTGGAGATACTGTATGGACACCACCTTTGTGGCATATTAGATATCACCAAGGAGGATAGGGAAGAACAGCCCAATCCAGGGAAGAACGTCATTAAGCATGTGGCACAGATGAGATGTCCGAGTGACCCCCATAGTATGTGAGCATTTGCAGAAAGCACAGGTGTCCAGCAGACCTATTACGACCGCTGGGAGAAAGCACAGAGATTTCAGCCAGGAGAACGGGTGATGGTGTTAGTACCGACAGCAGAAAGCAAACTTCTAGCCAGCTGGCACGGACCATATGAGATAGAGGAAGCCAACTACAAGATAAAGCAAGCAGACCGCCGAAGGCTAGAGCAGATCTACCGAGTCAAATTACTGAAAACCTGGCGCAACTGGGAGATGTGCCTGATCACCAAAGGAGCTCCACTTCAGACAGATGGCCCACAAGGGCAGGTGAGGATATCCCCTGAACTAACTCCAGAACAATGAACAGAGGTCATTGAGATGATCCAGGGGATCCAGCAGAACCGTGCAGCCAGGCTGTACAACAACGGTCCAACACCATATTTTCACCTGTCCAGAGCAAGGGTAATGATTAAACTGTACCAGAGGCAAAAAGGGAAGAAATTAGGATGGAAGTGCGAAAGATGCTGGAACTCGGGGTCATTGAAGAATCCCACAGCCAGTGGTCCAGCCATATCATCCTAGTCCCCAAGCCTGACAGCACCCTGAGGTTTTATAACGACTTCTGAAAGTTGAATGAAATATCTCAATTTGATGCCTACCTAATACCATGCATTGATGAGCCAGTAGATCAGTTAGGCAAGGCCTGATACTTGACCACCCTGGACCTCACAAAAAGGTACTGACAAATCCCCCTGGCTGAGGAGAAGACTACCTTCAGTACACCCAATGGCCTCTTCCAATATACCATCCTCCCTTTCAGACTCCATGGGGCCCCCACAACATTCCAACAACTAATGGAAAAATTATTATGACCACACACCATGTATGCCGCTGCCTATTTAGACTATGTAATCATCCATGGCCCTGACTGGGAGACGCACCCAGGAAAAGCAGAAGCGGTGCTAGAAGCCCTTAGACAGGCTGGCCTCACCGCCAACCCTCCCAAGTGCATGGTGGGGCTAGGGAAGGCTAGATACTTCAGGCATGTAGTAGGAAGGGGCCTGGTGAAATCCCAATGGAAGAAAGTAGTGGCAATAACGGGCTGGCCCCGATTGGTCTGCAGAAAGCAAGTCAGAGCATTTCTAGGAGAGTGGGATAGTATCGCAGATTCATCCCTCACTATGCCACGAGGGCATGGCCGTTGACAGACCTGATAAAAGCTCCGGGCCCAGATATAGTAAGGTGCACCGATGCAACAGAAGAAGCATTCACAGATTTAAGGACAGCCCTTTGCAGTCATCCAGTGCCCACAGCCCCAGACTTCAAGATAGAATTCATCCTACAGATGGATGCCTCAGAGATAGGGCTAGGGCCATCCTTTCGCAGATGTGCAGGAAGGAGGAGGACCCAATTCTGTACGTCAGCCAGAAACTCCTCCCGAGGGAGCAACAGTACGCCGTCATTGTAAAGGAATGCCTGGCGGTCAAATGGGCCATGGAGACTTTCTGATACTACCTGCTGGGGCAGCAGATCACCCTCAAGACAGATCCACCTCACTCAAGTGGATTCAAAGAAACAAGAAGAATGTGAGAGTGACTAGCAGTGTTCCCTCTAATTTTTTTATTCCCATGTGCAGAATTAATTTTGTTATGGAGGTGATATTGGTGCACATAACAAAGTTCATGTGGTGGGGGTCAGGCCGAAGGGTTTGGAGTGTGGGAGGGGGCTCCGGACTGGGGCAGAGGGTTGGGGTGCACGGGTATGAGGGCTCTGGCTGGGAGTGTGGGCTCTGGGATGGGGCCAGGGATGAAGGGTTCAGAGTGTGGGAGGGGGCTCAGGGCTGTGGAAGAGGATTGGGTGCAGGAAGTGAGGGCTCCGGCTTGGGGTGAAGGCTCTGGAGTGAGGCTGAGGATGAGAGGTTCGGGGTGTGGGAAAGGGCTCGGGGCTGGGGCAGAATGTTGGGATGTGATGGGGTGCGGGCTCTGGGGTGGGGCCAAGGATGAGGGGCTTAGGGTGCAGACTGCCCCGGGGCTGCGATGGGGAAAAAGGACTCCCCCCAGCCCTCTCTCACTGCAGCAGCTTGGGAGCAGGGGAGAGGTACCTCTCCCCAGCCATGGCAGCTCTGGTGGGGCTGGGTTGGGCCAAGAAAGGGGCTCCTCTCCCTTGGCCGCAGCAAGGGGGGCAGGTCTGCGCTGGGACCAGCAAGGAGGGGCACCTCTCCCTACAACAGCAGGTCCATGCTGGGGCCAATGGGGAGAGGTGCCTCTCCCTGCAGCAGCAAGTCAGGGGGAAAGTCATCTTTCTCTACCGTAGCCCTGAGCCCCTGCTGCGTGACTGTGCAACTTAGAGCAAACTTAAGTGACTAAACTATGCAACCCTTCCATTTCTGGGTATAGCATAGGGTCGGAAGCCAACATGGCAATGCTGACGGCCTGTCATGACAGCACTGCCTCTCATCCCAAGTAGTCAAACCCTGTAGTGTTGAGTGGGGGGGGGGGCAAAAGGGGGAGATATGTGATACAGCAGGGCCAGAGGGCAACGGGAGAGTGCTAGATGAAGGTATATAAGCCCCAGGATGATCAGAGTCTTATTCTCTGTGGACTGAGGAGAGGTTACTGCAGGTTAATTAGAGCACCTGGAGCCAATTAAGACCCTGCCAGATACCTAATAAAAACCCCTGCTTCAGTCAGAAGGGAGGAAGAAAGGAGAGTTGACTGTACTTTGGAGCAGTACTGTTATTGACCAGAGGATCAGAGTACCCAGGGAAGGCAAACCCTGCTCAAGCCGAGCAGAGAGACTCCCCAGCACAGAGGACCGAGAGAAACCATGCCCAGGGTGGGAGAGGGCAGGAAGCCCAAGAATAGGGGAAGAGGTGGTACCCTGACCCATCACACGAAGGAAAAGCGTGGGGCCCACCATAACAGTATTGACAATTTGCCACAATACATATTAAATTACACACTAATGTTTTCCTGTTCTTATTGAAAAAAGGTGGGGAAAATATTGATGTATGACTTATGTCAGAAATATCAGCTATAAAATTCTTTAAGAAAAAAAAGAGAAAAGTAACTTGTTCCCTTATTGTTCATTTAGAGAAAGAAAAGCTTAATGCTAGAGAAAATTTGACCTGAGTGAGTAGCAATCCATACAGAGTTTTAGAAAGGTTTCTGTTCTGCTGTTTTTCTTTTATATTCAGAACACAAAGACTTTTAAAATTAAATTAACATTTATACCTACAGTTCTCAATTTAATGGAACTTTTAAAAAATACTTAGGGTATTAGATAACATCTTTTAAATAAATAAAATAGCTAGAGATAATTTCAGAGAGTGTATCTTTTAATAGGCAGAATATACAGTACATATTTCAAGATATTAAAATGTAAGAGACACTTACAGAGAACAATTTTTATCCACTATGGTCTTGAAATCAATGGAAGTTAGGACTTAAATACTTTTGGTAATCTGGGTCTATATACATCCATGTGACCCAGGGGTAGGGTGATCAGACAGCAATTGTGAAAAAACGGGACAGGGAGTAGGGGGTAATAGGCGCCTATATAAGAAAAAGTCTCAAAAAAATGGCACTGCCCCTTTGAAAACAGGCCATCTGGTCATGCTGTCCAGGGGGCATAAAACAAGCTGCAGATGCACCAAGTTATCTTAAAAGCAATGCTGTGGATTCTCCACATGCTTACATGCTCCAAAAAGAGATTTTGACTGCTTATGCAAAACAGCTATCTTGTCCCAGTGTATCTCCAAAAGGGGATTATTAGTCAGGCCAAGAAAGGTGTTTCAACTTAGTGCAGCACAAATAAAGATTTTGCTGTCTCCGAGGTTTTGAAAATGACAGCCATGTTTTATGCAACAATTCAACCACCCATTTGGTCAGTTAAATACTGCTCAATGATGTCCAAAGCTGCAAGAGATACATCCATTCAAGAAGTCTTCCATTACGTACAGATCTGTCAGTGGAAACATCATAATGAAAGGCAATCAAGGAAATCAGGTTTACAAACTTCCTAGAAGACATGTCCACAAGACACTATAAAATCAGGTTGTAACCATCTTTCCTTAGCCAGATGGTTCATATTTTTCTAAAGAAAAATTCCTAATGACTTCAACTGGAGTTCTGCGCAGTTGAAGTATGCAGTACTTGGCTCTGTATGTTTCACTCTAAAATGCATGGAAAGATTGGGATATGACATTGCTTATATCAGGACTTAAACATTTCTAAAACCTAATCTCTTAGCCTTAAGGCATCCAGAAACATAACTGAAAATAACAGTAATAAAAAACTGTAAAAACATTAAATAATTAATCTTCCTGATACCCATGTAAATTACATTTAGTATTAGTGTTTGCTTTTTACAGATGGAAGCAGAAAGCACATGATTGACTTACTCAAGGCCACACGGGGAGCCTGCTGCAAAGCCTACATTTGAACATTGAGGGTGTGGCTCATCAACTAGAGTAAATAGGTCTAGCTTTGTTAAAGACAATGAAGTTACATCCATCTTCACCAGCTGAGGATCTGATCTGGAAGTTCCTGGCTAAAGGACAATCATTCTGTATCTAAAGATAAATATTCACACATCACCGCAAAGTCAAATGGAGAGCATGGCCCAATTCTCTTCTCACATCAGTTTTACTGAGGTCAATACACCAGATTAAAACTAGTGTAATCTGCTTGAACCTCTGTTTGAGCACCACCCAGTGTGATAAAATCTCACATAATGCAAGCAATCTAACTTCTTACACGGAGGTATATGGACATGCACATCGGAGAACTCTTCTCTGGTGCAGATTATTTTACATGTCTGGAGTTAGAGGTTTGATCTTTGTGCAGTGCTTGATATTACTGCCTATAAACAATGGCATTTGGCTTATATGATGGGCTCAGAGGTGGTGCTGGGGGTGCTTTGTGTGGGCTATAGCCTTGCAGAAAATTGCCTTAGCCCCCCACTCCCCACAGCCATTCAATAGGAGCTGCCACTCTCTAGCCTCTCAGCTCTGAAGGCAGAGCTGAGAAAGCAGCACCTGATGACCAGGTGTCCAGCTCAGAAGGTGGCAGTGAAGCCATCAGCAGCATCTCAGGAGTAAGCCCAGGTGGGAAGGACAGTGTCTGAGAGCAGTCCCTGGCCTGCGTTCCCCGCTGCCAACTTCCCACAGCTTCCCAGACTGACCTGGTCCAGCCCAGGCTTCTGGACCCCTCCCCGTTATCTCTGCTCCACGAGGGCTCTGCCAGTGCCAGATAGGGTTGCTAACTTTCTAATCACACAAAATTGAACACCCTTGACTTGCCTCTTCCCTAAGGCCCCACCCTTACCTCACCCCTTCTCCGAGGCCTCACCCTCTGCTCTCTCCATCCCCCCTCCTTTTGTTGCTTGCTCTCCCACATCCTCTCTCACTTTGACCGGGCTGGGGCAGAGGGTTGGGGTGCAGGAAGAGAGTGAGGGTTCTGGTTGCGGGCTCTGGAGGGGGGCTATAGATCAGAGGTTTGGGGTGTGGGAGTGGGAGTGGGCTCCGGGCTGGGGGTTGGCATGCAGAAGGGGTGCAAGGTGCAGGCAGGAGGCTTAGGGCAGGGAGTTGGGGGGTGAGGTGCAGGAGTTTGGGCTCCAGGCTGGCAGCAGCGCGCACTGGATACAGTCAGGCTCCCTGCATGCCTGCCCTGTCCCCGGCCCCGCACCACTCCAGGAAGTGTTGCGGCCCCTGGGAGAGGGAGGAAGAGGGCTCCGCGTGCGCTGCCCTTGCCACGCCTCCAGGTACCTCCCCTGATGCTCCCATTGGCCGCGGTTCCCCATTCCCAGCCAATGGCAGCTGCGGGGGGCGATGTCTGGAGGAAAGTGCAACACTTGGAGCCCTCTGCCATGGGGCAATCCCACAGGCTGGATCCAAAGCACTGAGGGGCCAGATCCGGCCCGCGGGCCATAGTTTGCCCACCCCTGCCCTAGATGCATGGGCGGCCAGGGAGGCTCCATGCGTTGCCCTAGCACTCACAGGTGCCGCCCCCGCAGCTCCCATTGCTCGTGATTCCCAGGCAATGGGAGCCATGGAGCTGGCCCTTGGAGCAGGGGCAGCACATGGAGCATCTCTGGCAGCCCATGCATCTAGAGGCTGCAGGACCTGGCAGCTGCTTCTGGGAGCCACACGGAGCCAGGGCAGGCAGGGAGCCTGCCTTAGCCTCGGATTCCTGCTGCGCCGCCAACCAGACTTTTAATGGCCTGGGTAGCAATGCCGACTACAGCCACCAGGGTCCCTTTTCAACGGGGTGTTCCAGTCAAAAAACAGATGCCTGGCAACCCTAGCCCCAGAGCCAGGTCCACCCACTTTGGCAGCGTTACCGGCTGTGAGCAGTCAAAGGACAGTGGGGAGCTGAAGAACAGCCGCAGCCCCAGTCAGGGAGAGTTTCAGGGAAGGGGGTGGGGAGGAGTAGGCAGGACTGGAACTTAGGAGGAGCAAAGGGCAGAGTCACATAGAGGGGCATGGCCTACCTCAGCCCCTCCACCGGGAAGAGGCTGGCACTGTCCCTGAATGGGATACAGTTTGCCTTGCAGCCACAATTCCAGTTTTTCTTTTAATCAGGACCAATTACTCTCTCTTATAAGGTGTAGTGTTTTCTAGTACTGGACCTACATTTCAGATGCAATGATCCAGATTTAGTGGGTAGTACCTACACTCACTATACGGTGTGTACCTATTTAGGGACCTGGCTAGTTTGGCTTCTAAAATAAGATGATCCATCATACTACCCAAATAACCTGCCATAGAGCAATGGTTCTCAAACTTTTGTACTGGTGACCGCTTTTTCACATAGCAAGCCTTTCAGTACGACCCCCCCTTATAAATTAAAAAGAGTTTTTTTTATATATTTAACACCATTATAAAAGTTGGAATCAAAGCAGGGTTTGGGGTGGAGGCTGACAGCTCGCAATCCCTCCATGTAATAACTTCATGACTCCCAGACAGGTCCCAAGCCTCAGTTTGAGAACCCCTGCCATAGAGCCAGTGTCCAGTAGCATGATAATCTGTGTACATTCAGATCAGAACGAAGACTAATCTACTGACCAAAGTCTAGCACTTTGAATCCACAACACTCTTAAATCTAGCACCAGATGAGAAACTAGTGATTAGTAGAACTCTGACAATGCATAGCAGGAGTGTGGCTCTGAGAAGTTCCTCATAGCCAATTCTGCAACAGACTTGGTTTCCATTTCTTAAGATACCATCAAATAAAACCAGAGATCACTGAGAAATTGGGAACTGCTTTACTCTTACCAGAATTTAATATAACTGAACAGATAATTAAAAAGGTAAATGCTCAACGATGTTATATCTGTTGCTGATTGATTGTAAAAGACAAATACAGAGACAATGGGAATCTGATTTAGAATTAAGACACAATGACAAAACATGGCAATATATTGACCCCTTTAAAAGAGCTATCTGTAAACATTAAACATACATTTTAATTCCAGTGCCTTCATCACATACATTTAACTGCAAGCCAATTAGGCAAAATAAATCCAGAACATTTAGTTGGACGTCTCCGCTGAAATCTAAGAGAAAGGGGTTTTTTTTAAATATACTGGTAAGTACTTGCCCAAGAATTAATGGTTTCTGATGAAGAGGTAATGAAAGTGTTTCTAAGTTAATGGGAGATTTTGTCCTTCATCTGTGTTTCTTGGGGAATATATCACTGCTAAATCTTAATTCTTTCCCTGAGAAAACAGGCAGAAGCAATGTAACTATAGCAAGAAGAAGAATAGCTCTATTATAAAGAGATCTAAGAATACCTTTACTTAAAAATTGGATTAGAGGCATGATGGATTGCACCACCCTGGGGAAAATGTCTGTACCATTAATCAAAAAATTCTGGAATTTGATAAAATATGGGGGGTCCTTTCATAAACACAAGAGAATATGATGTAATAAATTGAGCTTATAGGCATGTGCTAAATAAATATTTATGAAATTAGAAGGATTTGCAGATAATATTTGTTCCTCAAAGAGTTGAGGATGGATCTCTGTTCCTTTTTGTTTAATTGTGGGTTCGGTCTCATATTGTTTTTATTTATTATTTGCTTTTATAACATACATTTAAAAAATTATACCATATGTGAGAAAATAGCATTCTGAAAATATTTAACCTCACCAAACTTCAACCCAAATTCTGCTGTTACATCTATGCTACCCTGCTAAAGTCACAGGGGTTGCACCAATACAACTGATAGCAAAATTTGGCCCTATAACACAAAAAGTTGTACTAGAAAATCTCTTAAACAGAAGCTCTACATGAGCCAAGTGTAAAGCTCCCTAATTGCTTAGTGTCTGATCAAGGGCAAGAATACAACTGAAATCAATGGGAACTGGATTAAGTCTTAGCTCCCCAAAGCCTGTCACCAGTGCACCAGCCACTGCAGAGGAAAGGAATCCTTTCCCAGACTGTGAGATGTCTCTTCCATAGGAAGGACTGGAGTGGCCTCAACGCCATTGCACCCTGAAGGGAAACACTTGAGTTCAAGTTGCAGTCTCCAGCTCCACTCTCTGCCCATCCTGGCAGAAGCACAGCACCTATCTGTCCACTCCAGTGTGGTATTATAGAAATTTTAGCTTGACAATAATAGTTTACTAATTTTACACAACTACTGAGATTCACTCTTCAGGGCACTGTGAGCAGCAGATGACAGTTTTCTTCTGCTCTCTTGCCTGTCTGTTCTATTTACCTGTTTCTCATCTTTTACTTAGGACACGTCTATCGTGCCCTATAGTTCAGACTATGGGGGAGGCAGTGAATAGCAGGGTGAACCAAAGTGCTGTGCTGTAATTCCTCCAGGTGGCATGAACTTAAAGCTTTGTAGCTCTAACTAATATAAATCCTGTTTGAAGAGGGTTATGGATCTTTAACTTTGTGCCTACAGTGTCCTGCTAAACTGAGGACAGTGCAGACATATCCTTAAATAGGAGGAGATTAAAAGAAACAAACTCTCAGAGCCAGGAATCAGGTGTTTGAAGACCAAGCAAAAGTTAAGGCTGACCTTAGGAGCAATAACTTGTGCTCTTCACATGCAAGTCAAGCAAAAATTACTGCAAGCCACAGGGCTGAGTTTTAGAGAAATGATGTAGCCATACCCCAGTATTTTGGGTAAATAATGACCTGTGTCATCATCGTAGTAGATTGTGAACAATCCTAAAGCCAGAGAAAAGAAAAGTCCCAGTGTCATCACCATCTAAAACCAATGACCCAAAGCAATGCATGAAATCCTCACTCCATTCACATCTACACATGGAAAAAAGAGAAAATACAAAGTATACTGACTATGAGACACAAACTCACATAGCAACTAAATATATACACAACAGCAAAATGGCAAACAGTGTCAGGAAAAACCCTCTGGTGGCAGAACCAGGATGGCGATCCACCAATTTGAATCTAGGCTCAATATATCATGATTGCACCTCTCAAATAATAGACATCAGACAATGTGTAGAATGTGTCCTGAGATTGCAGGACAAGAAGCAGACTATGACACTAATGACATCTCTTTATGACCTTTTGAAAACTTGAGCTTGCAAAGATTTGCCATTGGTAGAAAGATGGGTATGTCTAACTTGTGAAGGCCTGGAAGAACTGTTTTGTTCATTTACTATACACAAAGGGTAGTATTTTATATCCTTTTTACAGCTAGATATATGCCCTTATTCAGAAATAATACAGATGGACGCCAATATAAACCATTGGAAAGGCATAATATGGGAAAAGGTACAAACTAATGTGAGAGGGAAGCTCTTCCTTTTAATGTAAGCACTTTTTTTTTTTGCATCCAAGGATATGATCTTGCTGCTTGATCAGTTCTCCAGTTATCTATATGTATCATCTTTCTCATAGTTCAGTTCTGCTAATTCCACCACACAACTCACATGCTGACAGGGAGGAAGAATGGTGTTTGTACAGTGCTTAGAAAACAGAGTGCTTGCCCAGGATTGGGTCTCCTAAACCCTACCACAATATAAATAAATGACAACAATAAAACGGGACTCAAGAGATCTTTAATTTCTGCCTCTGTCACAGACTCCCTCTGTGATCTTAGAGTTAGACTGTGCAACATTCATGTTGATAAAAGTTACTCACATGTCAATGGGACTGCACGTGTGAGTAACTGCTAAAAACTTAAATAAGGGTTACACAATCTAGTCCTTAACTTCTCCAGCCTATATTCTCTGCTCTGCTGAGTTTCTGTTTGATACAGCTGTTAGAGAAGGGGATGTCAGGGAGTTGGTTATGGCTCCCTGATCCTCAGAGCAGATCTACACAACCCTGAGCCATGGCTTAGGCTACAGCAGTCTGGAGTCTTCACTAACTTACACCACTGAATATAACATGTTCTGCCAATGCCCTGACATAACTACTACACCATGGCCAAGTGGGAGAGTGGCACAGTGGGAATTCTCAGCTGAGGAGAATTCAGTAGCTTTCTGACTCTTTTGAGCCATTCCAAAAGGAACACCAGTGATAATCTGATCCTCTGTGTCTCAGTTTCCAACTGTAAAATAGGGATAATACTTCCTTGGAAGGGTCCTGTGAGGATAGATGTATCAATATATGCTCAGATACTACAGTACCATATATGAGTACAGGTAGAATCAAGGAAGAAAATATCTACCAAAGGCCAGTGGTTTGGGGGGGTGCAGCTTAGTTTTGTTTTAACACAGACATTTGGAAACTTTGTCTTTTGGCAGCACTGTACTGATCACAGCTGAAATGTATACAGAGAATTACTTAGCTACAATGAATATTCTTCCTCCTCCCTTCTTAATTATAGTGTAGCATCACACACAAGCTATTATTTGCATATGTAACTCCACTCCTACATCAAACATAATCTTTACTTGTACTTCCATCTATGAATATCCACACATTTGTAAAATGGAAAAAGGGGAAGGTGAGTACCAAGCAGCCATCAGAGATTAAAGGCACCATATAAACAGAAAATATTTACAAAATCCTAAAACACTTTTATTTGCTCAATTACATCTATGTTAATGAGCCACGTGTTATGTGTGCATTTCTTTAACAGAGATTATATGATCACAGTGGGTGAAATTCACCTCTATGTAAAGAGCTAACTGAAAGCATATGCGCCAACTCAGTGCACCTACTTTGAGGTCTTATGTGGGGCATCTTCTCACACTCACTCCATTTTTATACCTGTGTAACTCCACTGACATCAACAGAGTTACTCCTGATTTACACCAGTGTAAATGACTGGACAGTCAGACTCACACATTTAAAATAACTATCCCTGTAAATATAATAAATAAAACATTTGTCTGTCTCTTTTTTGCAATGACATCAACCTGTTTGTGTTTAACTATATACTGCTTTACAAAGCCCTTTACACTAAAAAGTTAGAATCTTACTTTAAAATGGTACCGTTTTTTCTGTTGTAAAACAGATTTTGCTATAAATCTTTCTTCATGAACTTCTTCAAAGTGCTATAGCAGCTTAGTTATCAAGTAAATTTTACTAGGTTCTCTTATGTCAGACATCAGCAGCTAAAGCTGTCAAATTGTGCTGAGCAAAGAGAAGTAAACTTTGTGGCCTAAAGATAAAAAAAAAAAAAAGATTATTGTTTCAGAAGTTAAAAATCAACATCATAAAAATGATCTGGCTTCAAACCTAGGTGAACGATGGCTTTTTTATTATAAGCATGTCGGTATTAAAAACACATGTTTTGGAAACAGAACAGCAGCAACTGTTTGAATGCTATTTTAGAACTATCACTGTGAAACCTATTATTTCAAATCAAAAATTAAAGCTGTTGCATTTTGAAATAGTAACATTGTGTAATATAACTGTAACAATTTGGGCATTAGAATTTCCCATCTCCCCAATTAATCATTAAAAATGTTCTTGTGCATTTTAGTTTTGGAAGAACACAGGTTTAATCTAAAATGTACATCCTCAAGCCTTGACCATGCACACATGTACTCACGTGAGTAACCTTGTGCATGTGAGTAGTCACATGTTTACTTGCATGCAGAAATGTTTGAAGAATGGGAATTTAAAAGCCAAATTCTGATGCCACTTCAATCCTAATCTTAATCTCATTGAGATCAGCAGCAAAACTTCCACCAACTTCAACAGGAGCAGATTTGGACCTTTTCCTTGTTGCAATCCCAGTAATGGCAGTGAGGAAGCACTGGTATAAATGAGTAGCAGCATTTTGGCCCATACAAATTAATCTATAATCAATGCTATGCAGTTACAAAGGAAAAATGTTGAGCATATAATATTTAAAAAACTGTTTTTTTTCAATTTTAAAAGGAACTAAAACACTATATTTCACATTCTTTAAAAAATATTATTTATTATTTTAAAAATTAAATTCCCTAAACATTAAAGTAAATCTGAACTTTTTTCCAGTTTATCTCACTTTCCTTACTGACTTTTCACAATCCTTAAAATACTTTACTTATCCTCATATGTTCTACCATTAATATTTAACACCGATATTAATATCCTATTATGTACAGAAGGGAGCCCTACTTAAGATAAAAGATATTTTGTGACCTGAAAAAATACCAACAATGTTGAGGAGTAATTTGGTCCTTGTAGAAAAGTCCCATAGAATTTAAATAATGACTATTCTATAACTGTTTTAATCCATGGTATGGAGTTTCGTGGAGGATTACTTCCCTGGAACAAAAACCTATAGGATAGTCAAAAGCACTTATAGAAAAGAAATGAATCTCTGCTAAATGTTATGCCTTAGATTAGGGGTGGGCAAACTATGGCCCGTGGGCCAGATCTGGCCTATCAAGGCTTTGGATCCAGCCCGTGGAATTGCCACCCCCATGGCACCCCAATCCCCTTCCCTGAGCCCCCTTGTACACTCCACACCCCTCCTCTGCCCCAAACCCTTGCCCTGAGCCACTTCCTGCACCCCACACCCCCTCTCACACCCCACACTCCCTCCCGCACCCCAATCCCCTGCTCCAGCCTACATTCATGGCCCTGTATGCAATTTCTCCACCTAGATGTGGCCCTCGGGCCAAAAAGTTTGCCCACCCCTGCCTTAGATTCTCCATTGGGGTCTGCTCCATTGGAGCATAAAACAGACCTAAAGCCTGCATAGCTGACTGCAAAAGGAACATTCCAGCATAGGGGGATCCTCCACTAGCCAGCTTCCTATAACACCTACACACTGGCTGCCAGCCTTAGGGCCATGACCATGGGAAGAAAAAGTTCCCTGTAGCCTGCTGACCCTGGCTGTCTTAGGGCCATTAGCAACCAACACAAATTAATGCATCACTAAGGCAGTTCTAATTTAGGGCAGAAAGCCAGCCTAGTGCATCACACAGCACAGTGGTGGCTTAAAGTCTTTTTCACTCCACCCTCCAAAACTGTGTTGTGAATTCCTTGACTATAGACATTTAATTCCAAATCGTTTTTAGAACCATTTCTATAGTACAGTACTCTACTGACTTCACCCCTATTCCTTGTGTACTGGATATTTCTTTAAAGCAAGATTCAGTACCAAGCCCCACTGAATATTAAAAAAAATTCCAGTAAATTACATAATTCAACACCCCATATTGTATTGCTCATTCCATTGTCAGTGGGCTTGACCCTGCAGTCCTTAAGTCTCACAACAGTCCCGCTGAAGTCAATGGGACTGAAGCCAAAGCTGCTTGAGTAAATCTGGCAGAATCTTGCACATTTATTATCTAACTTTGAGATCCTGTGGGCTAGAGACTTAGGCTGAACTTCATCCTTGTACAGAGGGCCAGCATGAGGTTCAAGCACCACTTTTCAGTCCCTCCTAAACCCAATTTTGACACCATAAGTGATACATGGGATCATGTGACTTTCTGTCGAAAGCATTTCACCCTGGAAGCATGTAAAATCAGTTACCATGTTTACATAAATATTTTAATGCCATTATCAGGGCCGGATTTACACCTTATGCACCCCTAGGCACAGCATTTTCAGTGCCCCTCCCCCTGCTTACAGCTGACACTGCACCAATATGAACCTGAAACTTACTTCATATTGTATCAGATCTGTGCTTGCCAAAATATACTGGCCCCGTTCCTTCCCACAGCAGCCCTCAAAGCAGCAGTGCCCAACCCAGCTCCCCATTCCGTAGGCAGAACAGCCCAAGGGCAGCGGGGGCAGACAGGGAACAGTCTCCAGGGAAAGACATGAAATGCTCCACCATGAGAGGCGCTCCCAGCCTGACCGGGATGCATCCCACTCACCCCAGGTAAGGTGCAAGGGAGGTACTGTACCTCTCTGCATGGCAAGTGGTCCCTGGATATCTTCTGTTTCTTCCACAGCCAGGCTTGGCAGTCACTCTCCAACTCTGCCATGCAGGACACTAACCACTCCCCTCCCTCTCCATCTCTGGCACAGGGCGCAGGCAGTGGCGCGGCCAAGATTTGGAAGGGGCTGGAAAACTCCCAGCACTTTTAGCAGGCGCCCCACCTGGCTGCAGATCACAGTGCCCCCAGGTGGGCTGACTCAGATGCTCACCATGTGCCAGCCCCACACACTGGGTGGCTACCATTCTGTGCCAGGAGCCCACTTTTAACTTTTAGGTGTCTTTAGAACTCCAGTGCCCTAGGCACATGCCTACTGTGACCAACTCGAAATCTGGCCTTGTTCAATTTTAAGGTCTGGGATGGCCTGTTCAACTAGAGTGGGCCACTCAGTTAAGGTCTGTGTGATGGAAAACATAAAAGAGAAAATTAGTGAGTAAGTGAGGTTACTGAGAAGAGGGGCTCAGTCTTCTACTTCTTAAATGTTTGTCCTCTTGGCAAAATTAAGGGTCTAGTGCTCCCATGCTGTTCTTGGGGAACACTGCACTTTCAAGAAGTTAAAAAAGACCATTTATTTAAACTAAGAATAATGTATTTTCCCTACATCTGAAAGTTCATTATTCTCCCTGAATGTTTTTAATTCCAAATTCCTGATTTGTGAAATTAAGCAAACAGACCAATTGATTACATCAACCATGTGTCTCCAAACACCTCTATTTGCTCTATTATTTGCATTATTTTACTCTCTAATTTAAGGCTAGATTGTTTTGGGAAAAGAAAAGGTATCTCCTATGCAGCAGGTATGAGATGCATGGTATCTGATGCAGGCACAATAGATCTCCCCATACAAACACTGAAGTTAATGGGAATTTTGTCACTGACTACAGAGGGAAGCATTATTGAGTCCACTCTCTCTGGGAACACAGGAAGAACACATGCAGCAAGAGCCTCTTCTCCACACTGTGGTTTCCTCATGCCTGTTTACCTCTGCTAGCCAGTGTAGAGGAACCAGTGTAGGTGGCCATTTCTCTCCTAACCCTCTATGGGATTTCTAGTATTGGTCTTGGTGCTAAAGTCCACCAATTCTTGTGACCCAGGAATGCAAGTTAACCTGGTTTGATGGGAGGGAAAAGCACCTGATGATTGGTCTGCTCAGCAATCGGATGATGTGATTGAAGCACATATGTCATACCTGAACTAACTTTGATCTAAGACTAAGTCTACTCTGCAGATAGAAGGTGTACTTCCTATCTTGTGTAGGTGTACATCTGCTAGCTCAGTTCAAACTAGCAAGCTAAAAATAACAGTGATGCTATTTAGGTGGAGGCTTGTGCAAGGGGTAAACAGTGAGGTGGCAAAATTTGCAGATAATACTAAACTACTCAAGATAGTTGAGTCCAAAGCAGACTATGGATCTCACAAAACTGGGTGACTGGGCAACAAAAGGGCAGATGAAATTCAATGTTGATAAATGTAAAGTAATGCACATTGGAAAACATAATCCCAACTATACATATAAAATGATGGGATCTGAATTAGCTGTTAACAGTCAAGAAAGAGATCTTGGAGCCATTGTAGATAGCTTTCCAAAAACATCCACTCAGTGTGCAGCAGCAGTCAAAAAATCTAACAGAATGATGGGAATCATTAGGAAAATATCATAATGTCACTATATAAATTCATGGTATTCCTACACTTTGAATATTGTGTGCAGATGTAGTCACTCCGTCTCAAAAAAGATATATTAGAAACAGGGCCGGCTCTAGCAATTTCGCCACCCCAAGCACGGCAGCACACTGCGGGGGGCGCTCTGCTGCTTGCCGGTCCCGTGGCTCTGGTGGACCTCCCGCAGACGTTTCTGAGGAGGGTCTGATGGTCCCATGGCTCTGTCTGCGGGAGGTCCACCGGAGCTGCGGGACCAGCGGACCGTCCGCAGCCACGCCTGCGGCAGCTCCACCGGAGCCACCTGCCGCCCTCCCAGCAACTGGCAGAGCACCCCCACGGCGTGCTGCCCCAAGCACGTGTTTGGCATGCTGTGGCCTGGAGCCAGCCCTTATTAGAAATGTAAATGGTACAGAGAAGGGCAACAAAAATGATTAAGAGTATGGAACAGCATCCATGTGAGGAAAGATTAAGAACACTGGGACTGTTCACCTTGGAAAACAGATGACTAAGGGGGGATATGATAGAGGTCTATAAAGTCATGACTGGTGTGGAGAAAGTGAATAAGAAAGTGTTATTTACTCCTTCTCATAACACAAGAAGTAGGGATCATCAAATGAAATTAATAGGCAGCAGGTTTAAAACAAACAAAAGGAAGTATTTCTTCACACAACACAGTCAACCTGTGGAACTCTTTGCCAGGGGATGTTGTGATGTCCAAGACTATAACAGGGTTCAAAAAAGAACTAGATAAATTCATAGAGGATAGGTCCATCAATGGCTATTAGCTAGTTATAGGCAGGGATGTAAAGCCATGCTCTGAAGTGTCCATAGTTTCTGTTTGCCAGAAGCTGGGAATGGGTGATGGGATGGATCACTGAATGATTACCTGCTCTGTTCATTCCCTCTGAAGCACCTGGCATTGTCACTGTTGAACGACAGGATACTGGGTGAGCTGGACCTTTGGTCTGAACCAGTATGTCCGTTCTTATGTTATGTTCTGTTTACAAGACTGTCTGAAATCATAGGTACATACTCAGGTGGCTAGCCTGAGCCATCGCCAGTGCTACTCTGGCCATATTGCTTGTTTAACATGCTAGATAGAACAGAGTTAGCTTTGGTCTGTACTTAAAAGTTAAGTCATTCAGGGTGTGAAAAAATACACCTGACCAATATTTCGACCTAACCCCCAGTGCAGATGCAGCTGTGTTGACAGAAGAATGCTGTGACTGTCATCTGGGGAGGTGTTTTTTCTGCACTGGCATATTCCCTTCCTTTGGCATAGGCTGTGCCTATGCTGTGGGGTTGTGCTAGCACAGTTATGCTGTTATAGTCTCCATTGCACAATTACACTTCCAGCTCCAGTGTAGATGTTCCCCTAAGTTAGATTAAATATAGCTCAAGTAACAATAGCAGTGAAGCTGCAGAAGCATGGGCAGCACGTGCTCAAGCATGTACCCAGGGACCTGGGTGGGAAGGGAGGGGATAGCCCATGCAGCCACCTGTTCAGCCAGGGCTTCACAGCCATTTTTACTCGATTTATCTTTGATCTAGTTAGATCAAAGATAACTCAGGTAGGTCTACACATGCTGCAGTCATGCCTCCCAGCTGCAGAATAAACGTACCCTATACTTTCTTCACACCTCTGTGATCTTGCATATAAAGCATGCCTTGTAAGGTATCAGGTGAAAGGTTATAATCTGCTGAAAGTAATTTCTCTGTCCATATATGTGTATCATTAATGCATATGAAGTCATGAGAATTGTGTTGTATGGTTGTCGATAAAACGTGCTGTAAATTGGGGAAACCCCAGACATGCCTGGACTTGTGTGTTCCCCAAGCACATGGGACTGAGGGTATAAAACAGAACAGAGCAGGCCCATACTTCGCCTTTCTCCTTCACCCACCTACGCTGCAAGCAACGAGGACACTCTGAAAACTCCAACTGAGGGGACTGGCCCAGATTTCAAGGGTGAAATCTGTGTACTATGAACTGCAATATCTAGTGGGGTGAGAAAAATCGCTTAATCTAGATGTTGCCCAGTCTAATAGGTTTGAGAGTTTAGACTGCGTGCTTATATTTGCTTTCTTTTGGTAACTAGCTCTGACTTTTTGCCTGCCACTTAATATCACTTAAAATCTATCTTTTGTAGTCAATAAATTTGTTAAGCTGTTTATCTTTACCAGTGAGTTTGTCTGAAATGTGTGGTAAATCTGCTCAGGTTTTGCAAAGGCTGGTGTATATCCACCTTCCATTGATAAAGTGCTGAACCAATTAATACATTTGCACTGCTCATCTTGAGCAGGACAAGACAGTATATTCCTGAGGTATAGTGAAGGGAGCTGGGAGCTTTGGCTCTGGTGCCTTTCTCTGTGTGATTGTGAGTGGCTCTGGGAGCATTCATGAAATCTAGCTAGGTGTGGGGCTCCACATGTGGTTGTGCTGAGTGATAACAGCACCTGGAGGGGTTTGCTGGTCACTATCAAGGCATTGTGAGAGACAGCCTAGGCTGGAGAGAGTTCAGGAGGGCACAGCAGTCCCACAGTCCCAGACTGCTCCCCAGGGATCCCGTTACACCCCTCATTTACATCTGTATATGAGCTAAATGAAGGAGTAAACAAGGACTGGAGAAGCATTAACTCTGCTGCATATGGGAAGGGATGTGATTGCTAATATTTGGAAAATAGTCAGCCTACTTTGGAATTGGAGGGTGCTTGTGCTGACTTTTAAGTAGACATGGCCTTGCATTCTTCTTTGTAGTGAAAAGCAGAAGAAAAGGGCTAACAGTTTATTATCTCCAAATGGATATGTAAGTACCCTACTAAGGCTCCAAAGCTGCAGTTCTCACATGGGCAAAACATCCATTGCTGGACCCTCACACTCTCTTCATTCTTAGAAAAACTGCTTTTTTTGGAGAGACTTGTATATTTAAAGTAAGAAAAATCATCTTTGATGTTGTGTGACATTTACTTTCATTAGTGTAAAATACAGTTCTAATGATGTCACATAAGTTGATCTGGATAAAGTAGATTTCCACTTGATCATTCTCTCTCCCCTAATTAATTTTTAATTTGATTGGAAAATGGAGCGCCTAATCACCCTTTCCCACAAAATTAACCTGCAGGAGTGGATAACAATTTTCATTTTTTCCCCCAATACTAGGTCCCAATCCACCAGATGATCCTAATGTGAGGAAACAGGCTGGAGATTGGCAGATAACTGTCCCAACTATACAACTCTCAGCCATGCTGGATAGGCAGCAGTTAGTGATCTCCACCTCTTGGCAATATAGCATACTGGCACAGGCTCCTTCACCTCAACAGTGATTTGCTCTCACCTTTAGTGGCTTGGGGCCTGAATGCGGCTCATCTACTGCATTTGGGGATTTGTGTTACCTGTCAATCCCTTCCTAGGCTTGGTTTTCTGGCCCCGCCCTCTACCTCTCAGTGTGGCAACTCCACACTCCAGTGAATTTGGAATTGTGCTGAATGCATCATTGCAGCTTTGTGTCATGGAGCTTTGCTCATTGGTCATGACAGCATACCAGACACGGTGGACGCCCTAAGCATGTCATCCTCTCTGCCACCACACGCCCATGGAGCCCAGCTTTGTGGTATTTCTGCAGAATGATGTGCAGCACCATCACTGCTCAGCTCCTCCTGTTCTCCTCACCCAGTCTCCAAGGGCTTTGTCTCGTCTGTACCAGTGAGATGGAGGGGAGTATCTGACCCCAAAGAACCAAGTCTGTTACTCGGGCCAATCTACTAAATAGCTACTAAATGCAGGGCTGGTGCAACCATTTAGGTGGACTAGGCGATTGCCTAGGGTGCCAAGATCTGGGGCGCCAAAAAGTAGCACCCCCAATTTTTTTTTAAGTGGTTGAGCGGCCGCTGCTGCTGGGATCGAGAGGGACTCTGAACTGCCGGCGGCATCGGCAGTGGGCAGCCAAGGGTGTCCCCTGGGTCAGTGTGCCGCCGCGGCAGCCAGCAGCCCAGGGTTGATAGGGGGCAGGTTCTATATGTTTGCGGTGCTCAAGCACCAGCAATATTCAGGACTGGGGGCCCTGCTCCAGCAATATTTGGAGCTGGGTCTCTCCCCCAGCCCTGCCTGGATCAGGCCCCGGCCCCCTGCGGGTCTCCCCCCTCCCGCCCCGCAGGGTCCCTGCCTCACAGAAAGCAGAGCAGCGTCTTTCCCCTGCTTGCTTCTGTTGCTGGAGCAGAGCGGCTCCCAGCAGAACTGCTGTCTGCTGTCCCAGGGTCCTAGTGACCCCCAGCTCCTACTGGCAGGGCAGGCTGCCCTTACCCTGTGCTTCCGCCCTCGCCCTGAGTCTCTCCAACACCCCAAACCCCTCAGCCCCCCACACCACTACCCTATCTCTCTGCCTCCCTAGCCCCCCCCTTTGATCCCTCATCTCAACCCCAATCTATCCCCTGCACCCTAATCCTCTTCCCCAGCCCTCAGCCCCGATATGAACCTCCTATCCTGCAGCCCTACTGCATCTTCCTGCACCCTCTGCTCTTCCTGAGCGCCTTGGCCCCGCTTCCATGAACCCTCATTCCTCAGCCCAACCCTATCTCCCTTGCACCCTAATCCTCGTAGTTCTCAGCCTGGAAGCACCCCCACATCATGGAACCCCTCCTATCCTCAAGCTCCACAGCCCTCATCCCACACTCAGCCTTCTTGCCCTAGCCCTGAGCCCCATCCTGCATCATGATCCCTCTCCTCCTCAGCCCCAACCCTCATCCCCCTGCACTCCCTCCTATCCCCAAACTCCCTCCAGAGCATGCAACTCCCTCCCAGAGCGTGCACCACTCCCCTTTCCCACACACTTCCTTCCGTCACCCCCAAACTCCCTCCCAGAACCTGCACCCCTCACCCTTTCCTTATCACCCCCACCCAGCCTGCACTCAAACTACCATCCCAAAGCCCTGCACCCCTCACCCCCTCCTGCACACCACCTCCTGCCCCAGCCCCGGAGCCTGCCACCAGCACCCAAACTCCTCCAAAGCCTGCACCCCTCCTGCACCCTAATTCCCCAGCTCCGGACCTGCACCCTATAGAGCTCCCCCCCCAACCCTCCCAGAGCCTTAGGCAAGTGGGGGTGGAGTTTGGGGGCAGGTTCTGGGCACCACAAAATTCTACAAATTTGCCACCCGATGCCTGGGGTCAGCGTAGCCACCGGCAGCCGGATGGTTCCACTGCGCAGTCTGCTGCCTTCACTTCTCCCACCTCCATGCTTGCGGCGCCAATCAGCTGTTTTGGCGCCGCATAGCCTGGGAGGAGGATTAGAGCAGGACAGCTTGCTCCTGGCCAGGTACGCGAGCAGAGGTGAGCTGGTGGTGGGGAGTTACCGCAGGACCTCCTCGGGCCAGGGGTGGGGAGCTTCGTCCGGCGCGTGGCGGCATACGGGGGGCATACTTCAGGGCGAGGAGCTGCTGCAGGGCTGGGGGGGCGCAAGGTGGAAGTTTCGCCTAGGGCGCAAAACTTCCTTGCACCGGCCCTGACTAAATGATGCTATCATTGAAATTTGACTCAACTTTTTGTTTCTTACATCTGTTCGCAAAGCCCATGTACCCATGCAGGGATTTTTAAAAACCCTTTTAGACTTTTATTTTTAAGTTGGGGGAGAAAATCTTGTCCTCAGCCAACACTCAAACAACATTCTTCAACAACATAGCTCATGTGTGTGTGTGAGACAGAGATGAACATGAAAGAGAAAAAAATGTTTAAAGTTCTGAAAAAATACATGACCATCTTACTTGCACCTAGCACTTTGAATGTTATAATATAGTGTAGATAGTTATAGTATACTTTGCTTTTATCTAATCAGACTGTGCCACTCTAATTGTAATCACAGCTACAATTGGAAGTCAACCTATTATCACGGCAAGATCTATCAGCTCTGCCTAGACTATATTTGCAAACTAGAATGGAAGTTGTCAGTTCATAAACATCTGACATAAATACTGCTACAAACCTGAGAACATCAAACTCAATAACAGCCAGCAAGAAAACTGAAGTGATGCTAGGGATAGACATAAAAGAGGCTAGTGGTGTCATTCTGAGTATTTAATGAGGTTAAGAGCTATTGCAGTCTTTAACCAAGAAAAAGGAGAAAGATGAGCAAGTAAACCTTGAGCTAAATGATTTGTTGAAAATTTAATAAAATGATCAAGCATGTCATACTACAGTTAACCACTGTAATGATCATCTATGTGAGAGAAGATGAAAAAAAATTGAATTACCACTACAGAATTGGCTATGCTTACTCACACTGTGCATAATAGTCTGCTGTCAGTTTTGTCTCTGCATACCATTTGCCACTGGTCAGAAATAAAGAAGGATAATTTCCCTTTAAACCTAAGTCAACTGTTTGTTATCAGCAAAAATCCATTTTTGAACATTAGAGCCAATAGGAAGAACACTACATTGTATACTAAATTAATTTCTTCTGTTAAGATATTTGAAATATTTGATTAAAAAAACAATAAAACATGTTTTAAATCTAAAACAATGATTACTGCAGTCTGAGCCAAAAGTGCTATTACTGATAAGCAACAATAGACTGTTGTTATTTATTCAGTTTTTGTAAAGGCACCACAGTCAATCAATAACAGTGCATGTCTAAGGCAGTAGGGCTTGTGTAAAGATATTTATCAGAAATCCATCAGCAGTGTTCCGCTTTTGATTGCAATCCTCTACAGACTTTTCACAACATCACCAAAGATTGTATACTTCTTTAACAAGCCACATTGACAGGAGTAATATTGTAGAAACCACACTATATAATATGCATATTTAACAGCATACTCAATTAACCACTTTGCTGACTGAGATTGCTTTGTTATTCATTGTATTCCAACTTATGTTAATACTTTGGCAGTAGACATGAAAAATGAGTGATACAGCATATTGGACATTTTGAAAGGGAATAGAAAAATGTATAACTTAAAGCCATATTTAGAAAATGGCTGTATGTTACAGTCTGAAAGAATGAATGCTCCTCAACTGTGCATGAATACTAGTTGGACCAGCAACCTAGGTAAGTATTTGGAAATGAGTTAGTGAAAAAACTCTCTCTATACCCCCAAAATTAATTAGTAATAATTCAAACCTGCAAGAAAAATATCTCCACTTCACATTACATTGCTTTAAAATGCAAGAAAACCCTGAAATGTTTAAATTTAATACCAAATTTAGTGTTGTAACTATAGTGTAAACTTTGTTCTGAAATGTAATACAAATTTTATAGCTGAAAAATATCACTTAGTCTGAGGACATGCATTTTATTACTATTTTAGGTAGAAGTAGTAATCAGGTTATTCCAATAGATAAAAAATTAAGAGAGTGACCCTATACATTTATTATTTTACCTAGTCTAATAAAATAGTCCATCCATAACTTTCTTATTCATTGTTAAACATAAGGGAATACAAAATACTTTAAGTGCATCAAAAGCATGCCTTCCAAAATTGTTTTGACTTCATTTTTCACAGTATCATTATAATTATTTTACTGAAGTAGTATAATCCCAATCCAGCTGTCTTGACCTACTCAAAACCCCTATTGAGTTCAGTGGATATCTAGACTGATTAAGGGCTGCATGATTCAGCCCACAGTGTGACACACTAATAAAGGCTGGATGGTGATTCAATTATAGATGCCTTTTTAAATTGCTGCAATTTAAAATTTGGAGCACATGAAACTCGGGGCTGATATAATAGAGACAGTCATAGTGCAGATAGATATTGAGCAAGTTTCCCTCTACTGCCCTACTAGTGTATCACAATTCAGATATGTAACACACTTAGGATTCTAGAGGGAGATTTGTGCCTTTGAAAAATATCCCTCTAAAACATGGACCTCTTAAAAAAACTTCCAGAAAAACTAAACAAAGCATAATCATGCCTAGTCGTATGATATGGGCAAACAACTACTGAGGCTCAGTTAGGAAAACACCAAATGTATTTTTTAATCTAATTTCTGAAGGTGAAATGTGTGTGCAAAAACACACTGATCCAATTAGTTATCTCTTACTTTTACTGTATTTAAACAAAAATATACACAGGAGGCCCTTAAATTGCAAGTTCTAAGATCCAAGGTCAAGTACAACAGACTATTTTAGAAAATGTAGTGATGCGCATCACACAGCTGAGATTACAAACAGACTATTGGAGCCGGAGTCTCAACTGATGTAAACGGAGATTGTTCCATTGAAGTCCTTTATACCAGTTTAGTATCTGGCCTTTGGTATTTGATATATGCCTTCACCCAGTGAAGAAGTTGGTGGGAGCTAACTGGGGTCAGGTTCAATCCAGTTGAGATACAAGTGATGTTTCAGCCAGGAGAAAGATAAGTGATGGTGGCAGCTGTGTAGGGGATATATGTCCAATCTTTGCTAATGTGATGTGCAGTCTTGGATTCAAAGTGGATCCATCACTGTTCCTGGATTTTCACATACCAGTTTTGGCAAAGGCTGCCTTTCTCCATTTAAGGATACCATTCCTTTTTATTGTGGACCTTTCCCCCGTGGGCCTGTGCTTTTGTAATCTACAGACACTGCAATGAACTCTGTTTGACTTTCCCTTAAAAAGTGCGTGGTAGCTTCAGCTACTACAGAATGCAACAACCTCCCTCTTAAATAGGACAGGGAGTTGTGAGTATATAACATCAGTGTTTCATGCTCTGAAACTTATTCAGAGGCCACTTTCCCTAGCAAACACTAAGTAGTCTGGAAGCACCTTTTCTGAGAGATCACCAATTTCCCTCTCTCCTCCTGTTACAGGAATTATGATCCAGAGTTTTGCTAACTGTGCCTGGGATTCAACTTGCCATATAGAGCTGAGGAATAATCTCACTGGAAGGTTCCCTCTAGAAGTCCATCACAGACACAAGTTTAATGAGAAGCAAAACACAGGGTAAAACATAATTTTGCTCAAGCATTTGAATTAATTTTAGCTTTTATTTTTACTTTAATAGTTAACAGGGGTTGGGATTCAATTGCTTCATTGACAAAAAGGGTGAGATGACTACATGGTTGGAAATCTACTCATTTGCCTACTAAGCACACTTCTGAAAAATAAAATAACGTGTTAATGTGTCATAAAAATACAATGCAAAATTCCAGCAAAAATATTCATGGAAGTGAGAGCTGCAAGACTGTGGAAGTGTCTTCCAAAAAGCAAAGGCCCCATTGCTTGTATGTTTTAAAACCAGAGTGGCCAAGACCCAGGTGGGTATGCTTTGAGAGGGGCTGGGGGAATAGGATTGAAATAAGATGTTCTTTTGGGGTGAAGTGCTGTCTGTTGCCAGCCATGGGGGGGGGGCAGGTGCTGCTAGTGAGGGTTGTGGCTTTGTTAAAGTCTGTTGGACACAGTCAATGTGGCCTCACCTTATTCCTTCTGATACTCCTAACATTACAATATTGGAAAGAACATTGCTCACAGGGGATCAGCTAGCTGACCTATCCTAACAGGTGGTTTCTATCTCTAATTTCTGTGATTGTATGAAAACACTACCCAAGTAACAGTGCCAAAAAGACTGTTATGAGGTCACCATAAGGACTGTAATGTCTACACATGTTCACATTTCATCAGAATGAAAATACTGCTGAAGAATTAATGGAGCTAATTCCAAAGTCCACTGCTGGAGGAAAGCAAGTTTGAGGATCAAAATTCACTGCCTCACCCCCAAGCCAGCATGGGCTACAAGCACTGTACAGGAAATTCTCTCAGTCCCTGGGGTAAGGAATGAGGGCCTAGTCTATCTCTCTTTCACAAGCAATCCCCTTTGGCTGATGCTCAAAGCTACACTGCTGAGCTCTTCAGGGGCTACATCCATTCCAGCTCAGCCAGAAGACGACATGCCTCAGTGAAGCTTACAGAAGAAAGTGGAGAATTATTAATGATAGAAATTAAATGTTTTTAAAATACTGAGAAATGATAGAGTGTCTGCTTTAAATGCACAAAAGCAAAGTAATTTAGGATTAAGGGAAACACTCTGAAATGCATTCTGATCACCAAGATATGTGGGACATGTACTACCCTAAATCTTGCAAAATCACAACCCCCTAAAGGGTGGCAACTCCACCATGTATTGTTATTAATAATAATACTTACTAATTTACTAATTGTTATATTATAATATTATTATTACAGTACTCATCCTAACTTATTCCCTTCCTGCAGAGCCGCTCTTGTTCACCACACACCTACAATTGAGTTTAAGGTAATTTTAAAAATTAGGCAAGGTATGTCATCTTTAAACATTGTCTAATGAAATCTATTTTGGAGACGATTTGATTACTTGTTCTTTTTTTCGCCACCCTTCATCCATCTCTAAATTTGTTAAGAAGCTCTTACATGATTTCACAAAGTGTCCAATAATAGAACAGAAAGAGATATTAGTCAGCTTTCCCCACCTAAGTACAACACGTAGTATTCTGAGATTTCTAGGTATATTGAAGAGAGCGGGGCTCTGAATGTCCTTGCTACTCTGGATTTAGACCACACTTTCAATGTTACTATTTTAATTAGCAAAAAAAAGTATAAAAGTAATTTCTACACACTTTAATAATAAAATATATGAGACATAAAATGACATTTTAAAAATAACTGCTACAAACTTATCTACTGACATTATTAAAGGTTGGTAAAAATCTAATGTAGCCTAACTGCCTAATCTCTGCAGCTGGGCAGTTTGCACAAAGACACAAAGGGTAACAATAAGATCCGTTTGTTACCTTATAAAGCTTGTAAATGACACCACATGATAGGGCAAATGAAGCATGGCAAGATGAGAAAATGAAGAATGAAGCTGTATAATTTAATCAAAAGTCAGGGGTTTTCAAGCAAAGGGAGACTTTCACTCAAAACCTTAAAATATAGCTGCATGCTTAGCAGTCTTTATACTGATTTTATTAATCATAAATATATATTTAATGTTTCATATATTTATGGATATTATAGTCATGTGCTTATATTTGCAAAACAAAAACCAGAAGAGTTTTGCATAGACAGGCACAGACATAGTGTGGTACAAAGGAATATCTCACTTTAGAAACCAAAACCATTCTCTATCATTGTAAATTCTGAACTAAAAGCTTATTTGGACTTGGAAAGAATTTCATCTTAGTCACTTTACTGCCTTTCCCTGGCTGTCATGGTGTGCATACCCATTATATTCCCCTCTCAATATTTAGATGTTTACTTCTGTGCTGATCCTTTGTCTAATCAGTGGCCCCATGTTTTAGTTCATGTACTTTAGACCAAAATACAGTAATTAATTGGAAGAAACATTATAATTAGACGCCTTTTAAACAATACATACCTCCCGCCCCGTCCCCAGCTCATTTGAACTTGGGGGATCTTTTGTTTCACTGGCTCTGACTCTACTGATGTTAAATTCTAAGGGTGACATGGAATAATGTCCACCGCATCCTCCTGTGGTGCCCAGTGAAAGGCAGTTTTCTTATCCTAGGGACACTTGATGATTCGGAGAAGGGAAGACTGGGGTGGGGGGTAAGAGCACGAGGGTTGGAGAGTGCCAAGGAATCCCAGAGGGCACACGCAAACCAGAACTGAACCGGGCCAGCCCAGCAGACTTGCGATTTGTTCTCTGCATGTGGCCGGACCCCTGGAGGAGCCAAGCCAAGAGAATCCGGCTCCGGGAGGTGATCGATCCGCTGAGCTGGCCCAGCCTGGGCTGCAGTAAGCTGGGAGGGAGCTCCCACTCAACCGAGCCGAACAGCGTCTCCTAGGACCTTGCGCTGGGGACTCCTTTGGCTCTCCCTCCTTCTGAGCAGCAGGGGGTGTGGGGGGGAAGGCAGGTTTCATTTACAAATGCGAGTCACCTAAGTCCGCCCCCCACATGCCCATGTTCAGACCGACCCCAGGGGAGTCTCCACGGATAATGGGGGGGGGCATGTGACCCACATTGCCCCCTCCACGCGTCCGCCCACTGTGGCTCTCAGCCCCCTCTACATCCCTGGCACTGGGATCCTTGCCCGCTATGGATCTCTGATCCCTGTGGACCATTGACAGTAGCTCCCTGCCCCCGTGGCTCACTGGCACTAGGACAAAGAGGACCGTGATTCACGGACAGCAAATGGGCCGGACAAACAGCACCAGTAACATGCACACCCGCTGCGGAGCTCGGGGTTACCGAACCGGCAGCTAACCCACCGTGTCCGCCTCGCAAGGAAGCCGGTGACCTGTAGATAGCGATAGGCACTGAATGATGTTTGCTGCTGCCATGGAAATGATGAATGTGGTGAGCACCGAGACTGGAGGCGCCCCACGCCACCCCGAGGAAGCCGCTGAGAGTGAGTGGAACTATCCAGAGCAGGGCCAGGCGCCCTCCTGCGCCGCTGCTACTGCTAGTGGGGCCCGGCTCCGGGCTGCATTTCAGCAGCGCCCCCATTCTCTGCTCCGCGGCGCGCTGGCCCGCGGGGTCCCCGGCAGGAGCAGCAGCCACAGCAAAGGTGGCAAACTTTGGAGAGAGCGCGCACAGAGGCACCCAGCGCCGGGCGCAGCTCACTTAGCCAGGGGAGCCGTCTCTTCCTTCGGGAAAAGCTTCCGCGGATCCTTGGGTCCAGGTCGCCGTCTACCCCAAACAATCCGAAACATCGTCAGAGGCGGAGAAGCCAGTCAGTTCCGAGACTTCGCAGAGAGGGACAGGGGGCAAAACCATCCCCCCACTCAACCAACTGCTGGTTCCCAGCGCTCCTGCTCACTGACAACGTTCCCCAGTTACAAGTGTGCCGAGCATCTCCTCCTCCTCAGTAATCCACGGGGGGAACCAGCCAGGCCACACTTGTGCTCCACGAGAGAAAAAGGGGCGGGAGATCCGCAGCAGCCCGCCGGCCGGCGCCAAAAAAGGAGAGACGCTCACCCTGCTATTCGCCCCTCCAGTCAGCCCCGACCCGGGGAGCCTCGCGAACAAGCTCGCCCAGCGCGCTCGCACACACACTCCCATACAGAGCCAGACAAGAATCAGGCAGGCTGCTTCGGCGATCTCAGTGGTGACAGTAATACCCGAGCCGAGGATGTTTTCAGGCGAATAGTGCACCCTTATGAAAGAAGCTGGGCTGGGGGGAGGGGGACTAACCACGCTTGCGAAGAGAAGTGCTATGCAAATCTGCAGTCTCCGAACAGCAAATCACTGAAGCTTGGATGCAATGCAGAGGACGAGCCTATGTTAAAGAAGGAGGCTGGGTTCATTTCCAAACCATTCGCCCCGTTTCTCCTCTTCCTTTCAGACGCCATGTACTAAAGGAACTTGTGTCAGGCGGTGCGGTGAGCACACACAAACGACCCCTCCTAAACTGCTATCAGATTCTGGTGACGAATTAGTCTAATGCGGGGCGCCATTCCCCTCCTCCGACGGGTCGGATGTGCCGATGTCTAGAAAGCTCACTTACAGCTTAAAAAGAATGACTTCGGGGGCTTTCATTGGATTAAACTTGTTCCACCAGGTGTTCAAACCAGGTCTGCTGAACATGGCTTGCCACTAACCATCTCCTCAAGCGTCTGTTTTGATGAGCTGGTAATTACACAGATCACTTCTAACAAAGAGTTCCCATTTTCCCTGACAATGTATGGCTGCGAAAAGCTAGGCAAACCAAAACACAACTAAGAAAGAGATTTAAATGGGTTGATACCGGAACAGCTGACACAAAACAATGGAAGAAAACATTTGCCTGCATCGCTGCAGATTTAATCCAATATGTTGAAATACTGAATTTAGTATGCTGAATAGGCACATAAACACATATGCTCTTGCTCTTAAAAACAATATAAAGAAAGCCATAAAAAGAAATTTAAAGTTTAACTATGAAATTATATAATTAAAATGAAAACGATATTCCCAAGGTATATTGTAGCTCACTGAACATGTATTAAAAATTCAGATGCTTTTTAGACGCCACCTGATGTAGAAGCATATTCCCATAGTCCGTGCAATGCCATTCCTGGACATAATAGGGTGTGTTAAACACAGACTTTCAGCTTTCTTTATTCCAGCAACTCTAGACTTTTGTCTGTTTTCTGCTATGCTTTTAGCACTGTTCTGATCTATGGGGTGAGTATGTGTGAGAGAAAAAAAAGTGGGTGTTAAAGAAACATTTATATATATTATATATTTATTAGGGCTATCAAGCGATTAAAAAATAATTGCAATTAATCAGGCAAGTAAAAAAAATTATCGCATTTAATTGCACTGTCAAACAATAATAGAATATCACTTATTTAAATATTTTCCATTGTTTTCTACATTTTCCGATATATTTTCAGTTACAATACAAAGTGTACAGTATTCACTTTATATTTATTTTTAATTACAAGTGTTTGCACTAAAAAAAGACAAAAGAAATAGCATTTTTCAATTTACCTAATACAAGTACTGTAGTGCAATCTCTTTATCATAGAATATCACGGTTGGAAGGGACTTCAGGAGGTCATCTAGTCCAACCACTTGCTCAAAGCAGGACCAATCCCCAGACAGATTTCTGCTCCAGATCCCTAATTGGCCCCTTCAAGGATTGAACTCACAAGCCTGGATTTAGCAAGCCAATACCCCAACTACTGAGCTATCCAAGTTAAATTTACAAATATAGAATTATGTACAAAAAACTGCATTCAAAAATAGAACAATGTAAAATTTTAGAGCTTACAAGTCCACTCAGTCCTAATTCTTGTTCAGCCAATCACTCAGACAAACAAGTTAATTTACATTTGCAGGAGATAATATTGCCCACTTCTTGTTTACAATGTCACCTGTAAGTGAGAACAGGTGTTCTCATGGCACTGTTGTAGCTGGCATTGCAAAACATTTACATGCCAGATGCGGTAAAGATTCATATGTCCCTTCATGCTTCAACCACCATTCCAGGGAACATGCGTCCATGCTGATGATGGGTTCTGTTCAAAAACCATACAAAGCATTGCTGACCGGTGCACATTCATTTTCATCAACTGAGTCAGATGCTACCAGCAGAAGGTTTATTTTCTTTTTTAATGGTTCAGGTTCTGTAGTTTCTGCACTGGAGTGTTGCTCTTTTAAGATTTCTGAGAGATGCACCCTACCTCATCTCTCTCAGATTTTGGAAGGCATTTCAGATTCTTAAATCTTGGGTCGAGTGCTGTAGCTAGCTTTACAAATATCACAATAAGAATGGCCCTACTGGGTCAGACCAAAGGTCCATCAAGCCCGGTATCCTGTCTTCCAACAGTGGTCAATGCCAGATGCTCCAGAGGGAATGAACGGAACAGGTAATTATCATGTGATCCCTCTCCTGTTGCTCATTCTCAGCTTCTGGCAAACAGAGGCAAGGGACACCATTCCCGCCCATCCTGGCTAATAGCCATTGATGGACCTATCCTCCATGAATTTATCTAGTTCTTTTTTGAACCCTGTTATGGTCTTGGCCTTCACAACATCCTCTGGCAAGGAATTCCACAGGTTGACTGTGCATTGTGTGAAGAAAGACTTCCTTTTATTTGTTTTAAATAAACTTGCTGCCTATTAATTTCATTTGTGACCCTTATTCTTGGTTATGAAAGTGTAAACAACACTAACTTATTACTTTTTTCTACACCAGTCAGATTTTAAGACCTCAATCATAATCCCTTAAACACTCTTTTCCAATCAAAAAGTCCCAGTCCCTTATTAATCTCTCCTCAACAGAGAAGCCGTTCATACCCTAATCATTTGTTTCCCTTTTGAAGCCTCTCCAATGCAATATATCTTTTTGAGGGGGGCAACAACATTTGCACACCAGTATTCAAGATGTGGGCGTACATGGATTTATAATAAAGGCAACATGATGAGCTGTCCTATTATCAATCCTTTCTTAAATTATTCCTAGCATTCTGTTCACTTCTTTGACTGCGCTGCCTGGCACAATTGAGAGGATGTTTTTAGAGATATCCAATGACTCTTTTCTTGAGTGGTAAAGCTAATTGAGACGCTCATCATTTTATATGTATAGTTGGATTAATGGGGGA
>NC_133771.1:189617246-189655326 GCF_003597395.2 Chelonoidis abingdonii | reverse complement strand
GTCATTAATAAGCAATCAACAGCATATATGATGCAATGTATATAATTTTATTATTCATATAGTTATGGAAAGTAAATAATACATGAAAAAAATGAGAGGCTTTTTTTCCACTTTTTTTTTAAGTCATCCCTGCCAGGGCCCCACCGAAAATCTTCAAATTGGGCCCCGCACTTCCTAAAGCCGGCCCTGGTCTATACCTGCTGCAACCACACCTCCCAGTTGCAGTGTAGACATACCCAGATGGATGGTTGCAAGGTTGAACTGTGGCCTTTTCATGATTGTATTTTCTAGTATTGTAATGAGTTAATATACTGTCAAATAACTAACACCACTGTAAATTCTCATGCAGTCACTACACAAACTTTCGCTGAGCCCTAGGGTGCATCACCACCAGATTGTTCTAAAACAGAAGTTGTAACTGGTGTCTCCAATTGCATTTAAAATTGTGTAAGCTGATAATTAACCTGACCAAAAAACTCTAGTCTACAAACACAGTATTCTACTCTTTTCTCAGAGCAAGGCGGGAGTCGCAGTTTGTTCTCTGGTCATCTCATGGGGGAAGGGAGGTATGTGCAGCTGTGCACTCAGAGCAAATTGTAATGTCACAATCTAACCCTACGTTTATTGAGAGTTTTATTTGGTACAAAGATAAACATGCACAAGGATAGCAATAAGATGGTGAAAGCACAGTGAGGAAAAATACATACAGATTTAAGGTCCAAATCCTGGAAACATTTACACACATGTGTAACTTTAGGGCAAGTCTACACTACAAAATTAAGTTACTTTGACATACAGCCTCTGTAGTAATTGAATCAGTTTTACATATCCACACTATACTCCTTGTCTCGGCAATGTGTGTCCTCACCAGGAGTGCTTGTACTGATTTAACTGCCAGTATGGGGCACTGTGGAATGGTTTCTGAAAGACAGCAGTAGTTGATGAAAGCAACACAGTGTCTACACTGACACCATGTCAAGCTAACTACTTCATCTAAAGAGTCATGTCTCTCGCAAAGGTGGAGTTTAAGTGGCTCTCCACCTAAGGTAAGTCAACCAGAGAGCATCTCCCATCAATGCAGCACAATGAAGACACCGGGGTAAGTGACATAGGTTAAGTCAACTCCAGTGATGTTATTCATGTAGCTGGAGCAGCATAACTTAGATTGACTTTCTCTAGTAGTGAGGACAAACCCTGAGTGTCATAACACCTAAATCCTTTTGTGGATGCAAGACTAAGTGACTTGCGCAAGATCACATAAGAAGTTTGTGGCACAGCAGGGACTTGGGTCTCCCAAAGAGTATACTAGAGCCCTAGCCACTGGACCATACTTCCGAACTTTTTGAAACCGAAAAGACTGCAGGAAGAAGAAGAAAAAGCCAAAATGAAATTGCAAAAATAAAAAAGAAGAAGAAGAAATGAAAATGAAAAAGAAAATTAAAGGAAGTGGTTGTCTGGAATCTGCAATACAATCTAACATTACAAACTCTAATGTATATTACCTACTTGTATAAATTATTTTTTGTTTCCAAAATTTCCTCCTGTATCTGCTACCACTTTGCCAGGTCATTATTCAATTGGTGAAATAGCTCCACAAAAAGAAGTTATTCCTCCCAGTCACTGAAACTAACCTTTCAATAACCTTTTTACATATAGTACTGCAGTTTTTAAAAACATCCATTATTTTCCTAACTGCTCATAATGACTGTAGCCATTCTACAGATGGGTAATTTAAAATGGATATGACTGGATATGGAAATCCACTATTATCAATCATGCAGATAAATATTCAGCACAGATGGATATAAAGCTGACAAATGTTGAATGGACTCTCTCTCTCAGTCATTCATCAGGAAACCAACTCTATTATAGATTAAATGGACAACATTTTTCCCATTAATTTAAAAGGGAACAGGATTGAGCCCCAGTTGAAGGTCTCTTAGGTCTCAGTCTTGCAACAGATTTCCTCCTTAGGGCCCCCTCAACCTATGCAAAGCCCTGTTGGCTATTAGAGAACTTGGAGTGGACGTAAGGCTCTTTGTAGATTCCTTTGTAAGATCAGATCCTTAGTGTACATCCTTTCTACTGGACCTGTTGTTTCATTTATCATTCAGGAGCCTTTATAAACTACCTAAATATCAGGTATGAATGAACAAAATAATATGATCAGTACTTCATCTAATATTGTACAGTACACCTTGAAGATGAAAAAGATCTGTAAGTGCTAAGGTATACTATTTATGCAGTGTACATATACAGCTGCTGCTAAAGTTTCTAGTGCAAATCTGTGTTTGGAGACTACTTGGAGAGAGCCCATAATGACTTGTTTTTAGGTGTTACAGTCTATCATGTTAATCAGGATTTAGGGATTCAAATCTACGGATCAGTTGACTGCTATATATTCCAACTCAGAGCTATGGGTACTAACAGCTAGCCGATGCAGGCTCTTAACATCAACAAGTTGCCACCATCACAACATCTGAGCCTGTATTAACTTTTTCAGGCTTCTTAAGGACATAATAGTTGAAAGAACACAAAGAGATGTCTGAAAAGTAAAGACATAAGTTGCAAGATAATTTGTACTTTAAAAATTCTCAACACAATATTGAAATACACTTCTCACTGTAGGTGAGCTTTCTGCTGTTCCTAACTTCCTGATATTCCATGAAATTCAAGACTTCCTACAGCAATGAATAAAAAACTAGCAGCAACACTAGGATTGTGCTCTTGCTTTGTGCTCCTAAAATCCCCATCCCTCGCTCCATCTCCTCTCCTAGCTCCTTAGAGACATCAGCTAAAGCTCACAACTCTAGTAGCAAGTAACATATTTGAAAGAACAAAAAGGGACGGGACAGTCCCAGTAACTCTGTAGGATGCAGAGTAGCTGGAATTATTGTGTAAGGAGGTTGCAGAGTTGAAAGATCATTTTCCAATTTGGAAGGTGAGATTCATTCTGCAGCCAACACCATGCTCTGATGGCAGTTGTGAGTTATGCGATGTTTAAATAAAATCAATAAAACACAGTTTCTCCATCCTGCCTTGCAAGAGACATAGATTTGATTTCTGAGCATAGCTTCTCGTTGCCTGATCCCTCTGGCTGGGAGCAGCATGGAGTTAATGTTGGACTAATTTGAGGAAATAACACTTTACATCACTCTGCTCTGAATCTTGTAGCACAGAGAGAAGCCAAGAGGAAACGTATCCAAGTTCTTGGGAAAGGTGTTGCAATGCAGGTCCTAGAAGAGACATGTAGGAAACAAGCCACTGACAACAACAAAGAGGTTGCAGGTAGGAGGAATGACACAGGAAAGAGAAATGGTGGGAAGAGAAAGGAAGAGATGAAAAAAGAGGAAAATAGGTCAAGAAGAATGGTAAAGAGGAGAAGGAAAGGGAAAGAAGAGCAGCAGTGAGAAGGGCAAGAAAGAAAGCAATAAAAGGGAGAAAGAATTCATGAAAGGTGGAGAAGGATGGAAAGAGGAAAAGGAGATTAACAGGTAGAAAGAATGTAGGGAAAGGACAAGAGGTAAAATCCTCTCTTTTTCGATTTTGTAACTGGGGCAGACATTTCTCTCTATTCTGAAGGAAATAGTGGCAGTCAGACTTCCAGTCTTTTAATGTTTTATTTAAAAAAAACTAATTGGGAGTTCTTAACACTCAGGGCTTGGCTACACTGGAGAGTTGCAGCGCTGGGGATGGGGTTACAGCACTGCAACTTACTCTGTGTCCACACTTGCAAGGCACAGCCAGCGCTGCAACTCCCTGGCTGCAGCGCTGGCTGTACACCTGGTCTGCTTGGGGTGTAACAATTGCAGCGCTGGTGATGCAGCGCTGCTCATCAAGTGTGGCCACCAAAAGCGCTTTTATTGGCCTCCAGGGTATTAAGAGGTATCCCAGAATTCCTGTCCACAACAAACCGGAAGAATGGCTGAACTCCGAGCTCCCCGGAGCTACTTATCTAAAGAACAAACACAGCTGCTCTTTGCTCCAGCAAGCGAGCGAGCGGAGGAAGGGGAATTGCTTTGGAATGTTCACAGCTGTTTGCTTTAGGAGAGAGGGGATGGGGGAGTCCGTGTTGAGCAGCTGCTTATGTGGTCTGAAGGCTATTTAGGAGTGCATAATTTGCATTAAGTGACTAAGAGAAGGGTGGGGGAAGGGGTCAAAACTTTTAAAATGATTGAAGGTAGGTGCTGTGTATGTTCCAGTCCTTAGAACTTGCCAGGCAGGGAGCTGAGAATGGTGTCAGCTCCAAAAATCCACTCTCTCTGTCTCCCCCACGCTCCCTGTCACACTCCACCCCATTCCCCTGTTTTGAAAAGCACGTTGCAGCCACTTGAACGCTGGGATAGCTGCCCACAATGCACCACTCCCAACAGCGCTGCAAATGCTGCAAATGTGGCCACACTGAAGCACTGCTAGCTGTCAGTGTGGCCACACTGCAGCGCTTTCCCTACACAGCTGTACGAAGACAGCTGTAACTCCCAGCGCTGTACAGCTGTATGTGTAGCCATACCCTCAGAGTTAAGCTTTTTAATGAAAAGGAAAAGTGAAAAGTGTCTGCGAGTAAGCATTGTTAAAACCTATTGTAAGCAACATTTCTTATTTAAAATTGAGGGATTTCAAAGTCATTTTTGCCTCCTATTGACATGAGTGGAATATAAATCCCTGTTAGCTGTGTACTTAGGATAGGATAGGTGAAGCTGAAATGGATGTGGTTTTAATTCTCAGGGTCAGAGAACCCTGAACTTAAACCCAATTTGCTGATATTTATGTTGTAATGCCAGACTTCAGTGGCCCCACTTGAAGGAAGACACTATGGTGACAGGAGGGCTGGAAATATGGGCCTTGTCTAAACTAGTGAAAATAAGGGATTTATTTTTTATTAGCGTTAGCTCCGTCAAGCTAATTTAATTGGATGGAAACCCCTATTCAATACCTAGGTCTTGTGTACAAATAGCATATGCTATAATTAAGCTAAAAGTGTTAAACCATGTCTGCTTTGGTGTTAAATGGGGTTTTCATTCCAGTTAAATTAGTGAGTGTGTGTGTACAATTCATCTGGAAGGCATGAGTGTAGCATGTGTAGACGTACGTGAGCTAGCTTTGATCTCTGATTCTCCCAACAGTGTTGAAGAAATTGGTACTGTAGCGCCACAGAAGAATGAGATCCCTGACTACAGCCAAAATTCTACGAATTTGGACTCCTCAGCTCCTGCTAGAAAAAAGTGCAAGAACAGTTTGCGAATTAATCATCATGTAGATTGATGAAGTTCAAGAGTAGATGCCTATACTAGAATCCAGAGTTGTGGGACACTGCTAAATATATATTCAGTATGAACACCCTAATTATACACAATCACTGTTCATTGTTTAAAGGTTTCTAAACAATAGGATCAATATATGAATTACTGCACTTTCTATATCATGTGCTGCATACAGGCGTGGGCTCTGTGGCCATTTATTGGAACATTAAGTGAGGTATTATGCTGTCAGTTAAAATAAAATCAAAGGCTGCCGTAAGCCCAGGTGCAAGTCTCCCTAGATGGAAAGTCCACTGGGAGGAAGTTGCAGTGGCAAGAAGTTGCCACGACCTCTGCTTCATTATGGGGGTGCAGAGATAGCCAGAATAGCCTCAGAACAGACAGCGCTGATTAGGAAGTCAGTGTAGCTAGGGTAGCCAAGAATTGCTGATTCAACATATCCTCTGAGAAACTTTTCCTAATGGGGTTTCTTTGGAGTCTTCCCAGGCAGAGATTCCAGCTGTCTTCTTCCAATAAAACTGGAAGGAAACAATATGGCAGTGTCACTACTTCTGGCAGAGGGATGTGTAATGTAAAATGGGTTGGAATTCCACCCTGGCAGTCGTACCAGTATCAAATTTCTTTAAGATCTGGCACCAAATCTGCTACAAAAAATCTATGTACATTCTTGTTGAAAAATGTTAGTCTACATGACCAGCAAAATTAAGCTAAACCAAACAATACAACAATTTCTTTTACACACCCAGAAAGCACTAGTCAATATTTGGACAAATAAGACACAAATATGTAGTTTATTAAGAGAAGCAAAAAAGGAGAGACCACTAATTACTTCTAACTTTAAAATGTTCAAATATAGTTTTTTTGTTTCAAATTTGCTTTTTAAAAAGTATCACTATCGAGCTAAGACTTTGCATTCCAGTTTATAGCACCAAGCAAATGTCTATACCTAAGTTATAAACCCCTAAATATAGGGATTTAAAATGGACATGACATTTTTAAATGTAGTGGTGCAAATAGTGCCAATATAACCTAATATATTAGCCCCGAGGGGATGAAGATTTGATTGCTGGTTTCAGAAAACCTCTCTGTGGCTCCATTTAAATTGCATAATTATTCTATATCCTTCAAATGGAGTGTTGTATGTTCTAAAATATTTATCCTCGGAAGAACATTTGATTCCCACCCCACACACACTTTCAAAAGATATATATGACCTCAGAGGTACATGAAAAAATCATTAATCAGGTTTATACTGTGCACCAATTTAATTTATGTATTTATGTATTTATTTATTTTGTGTAGAACACTTACTTTTTTCCAAAATTTCCTCACTTACGTTGCCAAACTGATTCCCCTAGAGAGCCATGTGTTTGTCTTGACAGGTGTTAGTGAGATCTGCAGAGTCTCGGTGGAATTGTTACTGGTTGCTTTGAGGTACAGTAGAAAACATTAAATCTGCAAACTAATGAACTTACTTTGTTTCATTCTAAATAAAATGAACCACACACTGAGCTGGATTAATTGACTAATGCCTTTTTAATGAAGATTTTATTGGGCATATGGTATGGTCTTATTATTTTACTCAATATCTACACACGCAAGAGCTTGAAATAAAATATACAGGTTTCTTTCCTGTTACATAAATAGATCAAAAGCTAAGGATCACAATACTCTGCCATTTTGTTTACCTTGTAGGGCTAAATTAGAGCGAAGAACAATTCTGTAACGGCAGTTTAAAACAAAAAAACAAAAACAAGGGAGGTCCCAGTGAAAGGAAGAGAGAAAAAAATGCAATTTTGTGCTGCTACAGCTTGGAAAGGAAATAACTATTGCCTTTGGTATGCTAACTTAAAAAAAAAATCTCCATACTGACAATGACAAAACTTCATTAATTAAAGATAGCAGCTTCTAAATGTTAAATAGTTCATTGCCTTAGTTGTGTACAATTAGGATTTCTCAGCCCTGAGCTATAATGTGCTACATTTTTGCAATGCATATCAAAAATATAATTAAAACAATAGGTGCTTTTAACCAACAAACTGAATCAGTTTCAGTAAGATGAAACAAGCCAGTATCTCTTCCAACCAGCCATATATTTTGCTGCTAATTATGATTTGATATGTACTGTGTATGTGTATATCTGCATCTGTACGCACACGTGTAAGACCAGAACATAAGGGGGAAAACAAAACCAACCCCCTCAACACTTTCCTAAGTAAGTCATCTCTGGGAATGTGCTGCTGTATTAGTTAGAAACCCTTACCAGCACTCCAAAGAATAGCTACAACACATACAATTTCAGCTTTGATACAGTATATCAAATCCTTAATTTCTTTTTTCATTTCCCCATGTACATTTTCACCTTGCTTCAGTTTTAACAAATTGTCCACTTGAGACTCAAAGAGCATTTTATAGTCAAACTTCCCGCTCTTTCCCCCACCCCTTCTTTTTATTTACTTCAATAACAATTTAGCAGTCATGCCTCAGCAGAGGGATAAGAAAATAGATACAGAGAAAAGAGAGTAAGAGCATAGTTTCTCTCTCCTTCAGCATCAGCAGCCAGAAACAGTATGAAACCAATGGATCATGAAGAAAAGCAATTTCCTACTTCAGGGATTAAGCAGTGCCCTCTTTTGTATTGTTAAATGAAAGTTTTAGATTTTTTTTTTCAAGTAATACTGAATTTTTCCAATGTAAATAAATACACTCCAGAGAAGCTGTAACTGAGTCCAAAACATATCCCGTCCTAGCTAATCAATAGCACAGATAAAACCCTTTATGTTGTACTTCTTTGAGCATTCCTATTGATGCAGCAAGAAAAATTAAGCCGCTACACAAGCCAAAGATAATTACCTTAAAAAGGAAGAATTTCAAGTGATACATGAGATCTCTTGCTTTCTTGAGGACAAATATAGGTGAT
This sequence comes from Chelonoidis abingdonii, assembly GCF_003597395.2. NCBI lineage: Eukaryota > Metazoa > Chordata > Testudines > Testudinidae > Chelonoidis > Chelonoidis abingdonii. The sequence goes on along the minus strand of NC_133771.1, from coordinate 189,647,148 downwards.
TTTAATATTAAAAATATATACAATTATGTTGCAGCATTCAAACAGCCAGCCAGCTAAGTTTTACTAATATAGTACAAGCTTTCCCAAATGAGTGGCACCACAAAGTTAATTGCTCCTTTGTCTGTATTCAGTTAAGGCTATGGATGATACATAATATGCTCTTTAATAATATGAACCTAAGCATCCCTATGGTAGTGGGATGAAGATGTGAGTTCTATTCCTGTCTCTGCCACAGACTTCCTGTGAGACCTTGGGCAAATCACTGCAAACCACTGCTCATATAAGAATCAGTTGACAAGAGGAGTCAGTGGTATTATTCCCATGAGTTAGGACAACTTGCATGGGTAAAAATTGGCAGAATCGGACCACTAGGGCCCAATTCTTAGAAGGGGCTGAATATTCCTATAAAATTTCCAATTGCCATCAATCAGGCACTGTGTGCCTTAATTTCGTCATCTGTAAAACTGGGATAACAATTTGTAAGTACTTCACAGTGTGAGGCTAAATACGATGTTTGATGTATTCTGAGATAACTGGACAATAAGTGTTATACTTAGTATTCCCACTGATATGTGGGCCCCCTCAATTTTACAATTAATTATTGATAGGAAAGTATAAGGTCCCAATCCTGGAAACCTCTGTTTACCCTTACTTAATGAGACTAATATGAGAAAGAACTATTTGTGTAAATGTGGTTTGTAGAATCAAGCCCATCCTCTCAAGTTATGAATTCAAATAATAGCTGTACATATAAAGACTTTGGGGACAGACATTCATTTAGCTTTGCGTGTTACAGCTATCCTCCTATTCCATTTTGTCTCTTACAGATGTCCCCATACTCCGCTTTGTTTTTGTTCTCCTGTGGCCTCCCCTCCCTGGCTGTTAAGTTGTTTAGCAGGGCCACTGCCCTTCTCAAAAGGAAGGGCCCCTTAAAGTTGTTTACCAAGAGCCATTGCCCTTTTCAAAGGGATGGCCAATTGTGCTAAGTGGGACCACTGCCCTGTTCAAAGGGTTAGTCCTGTTATCACCTTGTTAAACCTGGGCTCGGTGTAGGGTGGACAATGTCCAGTTGCAAGGCCTATTGTGTTTTTAAGGTCCTGGGCATGAGTCATAGGCCTCATGTGCTTCTGAGGCACTATTGCACAGAGACTCTGCCTAGACACTGTCTCTGTGCTCACCTGCTTTTTTTTCTCTTTCCCTGCCTCTGAGCCAATCAGAAGTACTGGTGGAACTGCTAATTTGCCCTTAAACCAGACATTTTCTGATCAGACTCAGAAAGGTCCTGCATTGCTGCCTGGTCTGATCAGCCAGGGTGCTGGGGTCCTTCTCCGCTCTCGTTTTATTTTGACCGTCCCCGTTTTTTGAACCCCCCCCCCGAAACGAATTGCTGCCTGAGAGATCCCTGATTATTGAGACTGTACCCAGCCTTCTGATATTTTGTGCTTTTACCTCTGCTGCTTCCTTTGGTTGGTAAGAATCCTCTGTGGAAATTCTGTGAATTCTCTATACTTTTATTTATTATCTAGCTGCTCTCTCTCTTCCAGCACCCAGACTTAACAGCACCACAGCATAGCTTGGTTAAGTTAGTTAGAGAATTGTTTTGATTTTTCTGTAGTTCAGGTTTAAAAATTGTGATTGGTTCTGTTACTTCTAATTTGTGTAGTCTTGGTAAGTTATAGTCATAGAGAAAGATTTGGCTGTTCTGTATAGTGTGTTAAGTCTGTCTTCTGCCTGCCCCCACCGACCTCTCCATCACCCATACCCTCATCTCGGCTGTGTTAAAAAAACCTGCAGGCCCTGCACTCCTCTGTCTCTGAAGCGCTCTCTCTCATCTCTCTCTCCTTTTTCACCCTTTCCCCACACTCTCCTATTACCCAACCTCACTTGTTAATTACTGAAAGCTAGCAATTAAAACCCCATTGGTTACCTTTTCTCTCTAACACACCTCAATTTAATTTTACACCTGTGACACATTATTTACCTAATTGCTACTTACCACATTTCCATAACTGTAGTTTGGCTATTGCTGCTGTGACCCACCTTTATATAGAATTGTTACTACTTGTACATTTATTACTTCAGTTTAATTGAGTCACAATATATGTACCCCACTATTGAAACCCCCTATACTATTTGCTAAAAGAAACCCCTCCCCAATTGTCTACCTTAACAAACCCCATGCCCCTCACTATTGAATTTTCTCTGTTTTTTGCATTTTCTTGATAAAGTTTATTTTGCACCCCACCTGTGTGGTAATTGCTCCCCAAGATCACATATACCTGCTGGCAGGGACAAGCTTATCCCACATTTGCATTTTTGGCTTTTTTTAAAAATGAGTCATGTTTAAGGAAGTTACACATTTTCTTGGCTCAGATCTGGCACACATGGTATACAATTAAATAAAAGAAACCCAAATTAGTTCTATAAGAGGTTGTGACAGAAAAGAAAATGCAAGAAAATTCAGCTATGACTGTATGTCTCAATCCAAATTTGCCTTATTTTGCCAGTTTATTAAAAAATGTAATAAAGGATGTTTCATCTTTAAGGATTTTTAATTTTACTTGCTTTTCTCAATTTATGTCAAAACAATAATAGAAGTAGTGGGGCTGTAGAGATATATAATATGCGGGTACCAAGAGAAAGGCACAAATTACAGAATTTTAAAACGCTGCCATAATACTAATTTTTAAAGATGTACCAAGGGCTGGATCCTAGCACCCATTGAAGACAATTGCTTCCCACAGAAAACCAACTGGACCCCACGTTTATATTATTAACCTGGAGCCTGAGCCTTCAATCCTTGCATGTCTAGAACAACCATTGACTTCTGTGGGAGTTTTGGGTGCACTAGAAATACAGGCTCAGGGGCCAACTTGTGTTACATTACATTCAGTATTGCTGTCCAGATAAACTTTCAGAAGTTGTCTTTTTGTTTAGAAAGTTTTCAGAGAACACCATATTGACCCAATAGCCTATTATAGTTCCTTCACATTTAACAGGCTGTCAATCCATGGAGCCTTTTCCACTCTGATGTGCATAAGAACTGCCAGTAAAGTTAACCAGGTTATGCACAGGAATTGGGTGGCACACGTAGTATGGATTGCTGTGCTGTTTCCATATCCCTGATCCTTTCAGAGCAGTTGTTTATTTGCTGCACAGGGTTGTGGTGCATATGCTGCTGATTTTGGGAGTTATCTTAACAACAACATTTAGCACGTATGTAGTGCTTTTCATAGAAGGGTAAGCATACATAAGCCCATACTACACCATCATTATCATGGTCAAAACTCTGAAGTTCTTACTTAGTTTTCACTCAATTCTTATTCAAGAAAGACTCTAATCGGATGCATTGAGAGACTAAACATGATGTGATACAGAGTAACTATTCAAACACTAAGAATCCCTTTCTCCCATTGATTTCAATCCTATACATTAATTTTAAATAATAAAACAAAGAATGGTTCCTCCAGTCTGATTTGTGAAGGTGAAGGTGAAGCTAAAGTCATACCAATAGTTTATGAATGGCAGAGCACATAGAGGTGAGGTTTACACTGATAAAATACCTTTGAGCTCTAAAGCAGAGTGGCTCTGCACTGACTAGATTATACATAAGGGTCTAACGGACTGACCTTCTGCTGATGAGAATCTGGGTAGCTCCTTTCAAGTTAATGGAATTACATCAATTTACACCAGCCCAGGATTTGGCCAATATCTTAGTGCTAAAATATCTCAGTACAATCAATATGAAATATAAATTATTAAACACTATTTTTATTCTCACCTCCTTTGCTAATGATCATTTTCTTATTAATGCAAAAAGAGATTTAGAGCAATGCTCTTGTCATTAAAATAAAGACCCATTTCATATAGAGGATACCCTGCAAGTGTACTTGCTTCTCATGGAATTCTTCCAGGAGATGGAATCTATATACATTATAATATCAATGTTTTAAATTGGTAATGAGTTATTGAACAATACAGTGGGAAATAACTGAAAACTTGAATAATTTTTAAGGTAGCTTCTGTTATCCGGGAGAACTTCAACTATTCTATTTGCAATACATACAGTAAAGCTATATAATACATACAGTCTATTTTATTATTGTTCCCTTGCACTTATATAGCATCTTATATTAGAGGAGGTTTATGAATTATAAACAGTATGGGCCCATCGTGCTCTCAACAGTTAAATTCGGATTGACTAGAGTTGGTCAGATTTGGGCAGCTAGACTCATAAGATTATTATATATGTGAGAAAAATCTTGACTGGTTGAAATTAATTATGTGATGTGTCAAAGGATTTTGTTTCTTCCCTCTCCATGTGGCAATACTGGGAAGTTTTGGGACCATGTAAAGTAGTCAGAGTTCTAAAATGATTAGCTGCAGAGAATTCCGTGGTAACTATTATTCAGTACAGCGCACAGCAGGTAAGTAATAGTCCTTTTATTTGTTTGTTTCTTCCTTCCTAGACATCTAACTTCATATAGTGTTAGAATACTAATTTCAAAAGGACAAACATTATACTTTGAAATGTCTGGCCATAATGATGAGATTTGCAATATTTCTGATGACATTCACCATGTGTACAAGTACATATATAGCTATTGCAGGGAGATGGCGTGGATGACTGCTAGCAAGGCTGGCTGTTGGAAATCCTCCTGAGTTCTAATCCCAGCTCTGTTACTGACCTGCAGTGTGACCTTTGGAAAGTCATTTCAGCTTCCCCTTATGTAATGTTGGAGAGCTAATATTACCTTTATGGCAGTTCTGCAGAAAAGGACCTTAGGATTACAGTGGATGAGAAGCTGGATGTGAGTCAACAGTGTGCCCTTGTTGCCAAGAAGGCTAATGGCATATTGGGCTGCATTAGTAGGAACATTGCCAGCAGATCGAGGGAAGTGATTATTCCCCTCTATTCGGCACTGATGAGGCCACATCTAATGGTGTCCATTTTTGGGCCCCTCACTACAGAAAGAATGTGGACAAATTGGAGAGAGTCCAGTGGAGAGCATCAAAAATGATTGGAGGGATGAGGCAGATGATTTATGAGGAGAAGCTGAAGGAACTGAGTTTATTTAGTCTGCAGAAGAGAAGAGTGAGGAGGGAGTAGCCTTCAACTACCTGAAGGGGGGTTCCAAAAAGGATGGAGCCAGGCTGTTCTCAGTGGTGGCAGATGACAGAACAAGGAGCAATGATCTCAAGTTGCAGTGGGGGAGGTCTATGTTGGATATTAGGAAAAACTATTTCATTAGGAGGATGGTGAAGCACTAGAATGGGTTACCTAGGGAGGTGGTGGAATCTCCATCCTTAGAGATTTTTAAGGCCTGGCTTGACAAAGACCTGGCTCAGCTGATTTAGTTGGGGTTGGTCCTGCTTTGAGCAGGAGGTTGGACTAGATGACTTCCTGAAGTCTTCTCCAACCCTAATCTTCTATGATTCTATGATTCAGTGGTGGTATGTGCAATAATTAATGTTTACACAACATTTTGAACTTGACAAATGCTAGATATTATTGTTTTTATTAATTTCTTGTTGCGGTAAACATCAAAATGTATTGTTTTTCAAAAAAAATATTGGTTTTGACTTTCTTTAGTCAACATTTACCTCTGCAGTCCTTACATCTTGCCCTTGATCTTATTTATAAAAGAGAGAGATAAACTGGGGCACAAAGTTTAGAGGCCCAAAACTACAGGCCCAATTTGTAAATCAGGTAACTGGACATCCTGAGGTCCCATACAAAGACATAAGTGGCTGTTTGAATACACAGAATGAAAGAATGCCTAATTTGGAAGGCAAACCTTCAAGCCTGTGGTTGCAGCTTTAGAGGCTGAGGCTCAAAAATGACCTCCAAGGCTCAATTCTAACCCTACAATCAAAGCCTGAGTAAAACAACTTTGCTTGTTTGAGGGAGCTGAAGGAAAAATAATTCTAACTCCCAACCAAAAAATGGGTTATGCGGTAGCTACAGAGCCAGACCAGGTCCAGGGGCACTGGAGTTAGGGGTCCTGGATATGTGGCAATACTTCCTGCTTGAAGTAACAATAGTAACCAAATGCACAGTTTCCATCATATACAGGGTTTACAGTTTTGGTCAATGGCTTTCAGCATGCCCACTATACAAATTGTTCCAGAGCCCCTAACCAGGTCTAGTTATTGTTGCAGAGTGAATGCAGTACAATGCTCCTTCCCTATACAGGCTGACATCCCTGTGGGTCAGTGCTGGCCACACTCCTGACATGCCCCCAAACACATCATTTCTTCTCCTTCTCCATGGTGAGCTGCACTGAGCTCTCACCGAGCTCTATTCTGCAGTGCACAGGAATGGCGGGAGTTCCCTTGTGCAAGGTACCTGTCTCAGGATTTGGTCCTCAATTAATAATCTCTTTACAGATAATTCTGATTATTGAACACCCTTTCAGTGGGATGCTCTTGTCTGTAGTCCCCACTTTCTCCTTTCTTCAAATAAATGGTGTCCTTTGATCCATATTGTAACATAAAAATAGACCTGTTGCAACTCACTCTTCCTTGGATTGCTGATGGCTGCATTGTATATACTAAGAGAAATATCTCAAAATAGACTTTTCAGGCATGTGAGCCTCTTTAGAAACCTTTTGTAATGGCTTTACAGTACATATCTGCTATTCTCTGAACACCGATTTGAAAACAATGAATTATGGTTTACAATTTCGGTGTGGATCCTTCACCACTATAATATTATTAGTGAAACAGAAAAGCCTCTAAATAATATAGGGGTTGCAGTGGCAACACTGAACAACTGACATACCAGAGAAACCTCACTATTTCAGATCAAATTTACAAGAGCAATCTGACACCCATCAAGGGCAAGAGCCAGCATCACCACAGCATGATGGAAAACATCTCAATCAGTGAACAGGATGCCACCAGGGAAGGTGGGGAGACAGGCATCAGAGGAGGTGGGGAAGAGTGGAAATAGGGACAGAAAGGAAATAGTAGAAAAGAATTTGAATCCATGTGCCCTACAAAATAAAAACCAGGAACTTTTTGGTTTATGGGGGCTACAATTCCAGCAATGGAAGCCAATGACATGAGAACAAAGCCCCAAGATTCACAATTATTTATTTTCTCATTATGGAACTGACAGTTAAATACGAGGATGCTTCTCTAATCTGGGGAGGGACTGGGAAACGCCTGACAATCCCCTTTCAAAAGTGCCTTGCATCAAAATGGGGTGAAATATATTTCAAATTAGAAGCACTGAAAGAACAACATGATTTTGTCCCATCCCCAAAATACACAAGGTCAAAGAAATCCAGGAAATAGTCTTGTTCACATTACTAAAGTCTGAAATACACAATGTGGCTTTGATTTGCTGTACAGAATCTTGACTTTTCTCCAAGCTGCATAAGAGAGTTTACAATTTCATTGATTCATAACCGTCCAATTAAATATAATCTTTGTTTACTCAACAAGAATCATTATTATGTCATTATTTTCCTTTTGCCTTCTAGGAAGCCAAGCACTGCTTGTTTCAATAGAATATCATCGTGGGCTGGTTTTTTTGTCTTCTCCCCACCCTAACACATTTTCCAGTATATGGTATTTAAAATGTACATGCATAGGTATACAAACACACACACAAACACACATACACAAAACCAAGTTGCATTGTCCACCATATTACAAAGCAAAAGCTTTTCTGCCTCCCTGAGAATTCATCTTGAGTATTGAGCAGGCTGAGTATTGACTGCTGGTCAGAGAACCATATCTATAAAACAGACCACTGAGCTTTGTAGTAAAAAAAAAAAAGAGAGCGAGAGAGAGAGAGCTCGAATGTCTTGTTTATGTACCCTTCACAGCATTTTAGAGATGCCCAGCAGTCCCCAACCAAGCTTCTGGTCATATGCTTTTCTGACTAAGGCAATACAAATCAAGACAATCTAATATTAATGTGCAGTTTACTAAATGAATGGAAAAAGAAAGGCAATCTTCAGAAACAGTTTAACTAAACAATCACTGAATACTTAGGCTAGTTTAACTCTTCTTTATTAAATACATGCTTTATTGTAACTCCCAGAAACATCTGTAATATATTTTAAATATCCAAGTCTAGTACTGCATGATTGCTGGCATTAAATCTTGTTTACAACATAGCCCTGTGAGAGAAAATATATATATTTTTTTCCTTGAGAATAGTTCATAAGCAGTGCCAGGTTTAAATTGTAACAGTACCCATCAAACATCTGCCAAGTCCCTCTTGTTTCTTCTTTTCTATCTTTCCCCAGTACTTCTCTCTAAGATCCTCACACTATTTGCATATAGGGCCAGATTCTCAGCCAGTGTGAATCACATAACTAAACTGATGCAATTCCATCAACTTCAGTGGTATTATGCCTTTTAGCCCCCTTGTTTTAAAATCAGGCCCTCAAATTACAACTTTGATATCTGTGTCCATTAGCTAGAATAGCTCCTCAAATTTTAAATAATGGTATTTGACTGTATATTCAGAAATAATATTGAGACCAGGTCTGCACTAAAAAGTTAGGTCAACCCAGCTATGTCACTCAGGGGTGTGAAAAATCCATACTGCTGAGTGACGTAGTTAAGCCGACCTAACCCCTGCTGAAGACAGTAGGTAGCTACTGCCTCTTGGAGAGGTGGCTTAACCCCAGAAATGGGAGAACCCCTCCTATTACTGTAGTGAGTAGCTACACTGAAGAGCTACAGTGGCACTACTGCCAGGGCTGGTGGTGGAGGGATGGCAGTGGAGGGTAATAGGAGCCTATTTAAAAAAAGATCAAAAAATCAGGACTGTCCCTATAAAATTGGGGCATCTGGTCACCCTAACCACTGCAGAGTTTCTAGTGAAGACATAGCCTAAGTAATTACATAGCATTTTTCATCATCAAGTTAATTTATAAACATTAACAGTTAAATTATTCTCACAATTCCCCTGACAGGGCAAATAAGTATTACCACCCCCATTTTGCGTATAGAGAAACTCAGGCGTGAAGTTTTGACAGTTTATTCAAGGTCACAGAGACTTGCTATTTGACAAAGGGAGTCAATGTCAGAGCTAGGATTAGACTCAAAAGTCCTTTTACCTAGAACTTGCCTCTCTCTAGCTATTTCTTATTCACTCTTCTTTGTAAGAAGTAATTCTTTGTTTTCTTATTATAACATCTTAATTAAAATATACATGAATTATATAAATTGCTTCAAAAGCATCAAATATAAAATATATTGAGTCAAATTCTCAGTTGGTGTAAACTGGCATAGCTCCATTGATTTCAACATCAATTTACACAACATGAGAATCTGACCCAATATTTAACAAAATAAAATGTTATGTCTGACGGGTTTAAAAATGCTCTCTAAACATAGGAAAGGAAAGCTTTGCGTTTGAATGAAAATATGCAGAACTGTCTCTCTGCAGATGGGCAATCCCCATCCCTTCCCCCCCATTTATTTATATGACCGCAAAAACCTAATTTCAACTAATTATAATAGGTAGAGATGGGGTTCCAGACTGAAAAGCTCTTCTAGCGCAGCAGCATGACATAACATCATTTAGGTTGTGAGACAAACAGTTGTGCCATGACACAATACCCATATGTAGAGTGACCATATGTCCCAAAAGGAAAATGGGATGCCCTAGTCTCTTGCCCAAGCCATTCCCCACATCCCACTATGAGGCTGTTGCCGGTTGCTGGAACCCTGACAGCTCCCCGAATGCTGGAATGCTGCCTCCCCTCACAGCCCTGCCTTCTCCTCTGAGGGTGGCTGACATCTTTGCTCACCCTCTGCATGTTCCTTTGCACAGCTCCCCACTTTTTTTGGCAAAAGTGGGCATTTGTCCTGTTTGCTCTTGGCAGTTTATCAAGTCGGCAAGAGCAAACAGGACAAATGCCCACTTTTGCAAAAAAAGTTGGGACAGCAGGAACAGGGCTTACAAAAGGGACTGTCCTGGCCAAAATGGAACATATGGTCACCCTACCTATGTACTGCAGTAATATGTCAGGTGAGCCTAACTCCTCTGTGACATATGACCAGAAAGAGTTAAGCAGCCTACAGGATAAATTACTGAAATTCAACCCTTATGAGTAGATAATGTTTGCGTTTTTGTGTCTATATTGGTAGAGATCAACAATGTAATCAAACAGTCCTTGTCTATGCTGTATTCTGTTAATTCAAAGTTCAAAAGAACATCTTAACATTTAAATGAACTGTAACCATAGAACATCACTGTATTCATCTCTCTTTGAAATGTATAGCAAATCATCTGTGAACAGTGGAAAACAGGCAAAGAGTGTCTATTGTTCGCCGAGGGACTCCAACCTGTCAAACAAGGCTTGAAAAGGTATAAAAATGCCTTGGGTCCTGATCCTGTTTATCTCAGATCTGCTTGAAGCTTCATGACGGGGAAGTCTAAGCCGTAAGGACTGAGATCCCAGTTCTGACTGGACCACCCTGAATATAAACATTGGACTATAATCTGTGAACTATTTCTGAAAGAACTCTTTGCATCTACAAAGCTCTCCATCTCCGCTATGAATCTGAATCTCAAGAATGACTCATGTCTGTATGCATACTGTTCTTTTAACCAATTATATCTCCCTTTTCTTTTTAAATAAATTTTAGTTTAGTTAATAAGAATTGGCTATAAGCATGTATTTAGGGAACATCTGGAATATTCATTAACCTGGGAGGTAATGTGTGCAATCCTTGAGGATTGGTAGAACCTTTTTTATATGATGAATAAGATTTTCAGAAATCCTCATCATACCTGACTTGGGTGTCTGGGTGGAGGCCGGATTACTTTAAGGGAACTGTGCTGTTGACTTCCGAGTAACCGGTGAGGTATAATATAAGCTTCTTTGTGCTGGCTTGGTAAATCTAAGTATTGGAATATCCACCAGCTTTGGGGATTGCCTGCCCCATTCTTTGCAGTTCACCCTAATTGAGTGACCTCAGCTGGCTCACCTGGGATCTTGGTCATGTCCTCACATTCAGATTCACTTTCACAGGCTGGAGTGCAGATATTTTTGCTTGATGAGGTTACAGTTTCAACAGTGATTCTCCCAAACTTCTCTCCATCCTTTTCTTAGTCTGTGGTTATTTGAAATAAATATTCTGCACACCTAATTGTAATGGCTTATTTAATGACAGGCTGGATTTTTGGCAACTGGAAACCCTAATGGGCCAAGTTATACTCATTTGAATTGGTGGTGGTTGGGGGAGCTCCACTGAAGTCACTTCAGTTACTCTTGATACATATCGATGTAATAGAGCAGAGTTTGACTTCTCCCATTGGTTAATTTCATGCTTACATAGAACCTTTACTAAACTGTATTACAGCTACAACTGTTTAATGGTGTGGATTTCCACTACTAAGACTTTGGAATAAACAAAAATATTTGGAGTTATAATAGTAAATATTAAAGAATGTAAAAAGAGTTTAAAAGGGACATAAACCCTCAAGTTTCCAGGCGTAAGCCAGCCTCCTGATAGTAGGGGTTAGGAAGAAATTTTCCCTGGGAGCAGGTAACCCTATAACTGCCCACTGCAGGGGTTGTCACAACTTCCTTTGAAGCAGCTGGTACTGGCCATTGTCGGATATTGGATTAGCTGGACCACTGATCTCATTCAGTACAGCAACATGCATGCTCTAATTTTGGAATTTAGGTGACCAAAGGGGGATAGAGACAAAGTTTCACTTTTGTAGAACTGATCCCCACTTTGGGACTCTGCAGCTGCTCAGCTGGATTTTGATGGCTGGGAGAAAGACTGATGAAGGGGCTTTCCCATTTGCCCCCTCCCAGGGTATGTCTACACTGCAGCTGGGGGTGAGCCTCCCAGCCCAGGTAGACAGGTTCGAGCTAGTGGGGATCAAGCTAGCCCACTAAAAATAATAGCGTGGAAGTTGTGGCTGGGACTGTAGTTCAAGCTGTCAAGCTCTCCTGACCCTCCTAGGCTTGAGAGCCCCAGCCCCAGCTTTATTTTGGCTATTTTTAGCATACAATCTTGAGCCCCTCTAGAGTAAATCTGTCTATCCATGCCAACGAGCAAGTGTAGACATACCGAAAGGAGCCTTTTTTGCTAGGGGAAATGATTCAGCCCTCAGGATTTTATGCAGAGCCCAGCAAATCTATCTTATGATCAAAACATTTTATATTCCTTTAAATGGGAGCCTTAATTTGTTAAGTGAAATCTGTTGCTCGTTAATTGCTACCCAGTTCAGTTTTCTCTCATCCTCTCTCAATAGGGCATCAATGTTTGCACAGAACCAGTGACAATGGCATTGATGATATGACAATGGTAGTTCTGTGTGCAAAATGAAGGTAGGCCATGCCCCATACTGGCCAGTATTAGTCATGGCCTTATGGTTTAACCCTCTAAAAACAGCACGGGAGCAAGACATCTTGTCCCCTCCAGTCCTTACCTTTGTGTTTTCTAGCTCTTTGCAAGTAAATGCAGCACTAATGAAAGGTAGGAAAAGTGAATGCCAAGTTCAGCTACAATTCAGTCAGTGGTGATGAAGGCTAAAATTACAGGAACAGCATGAAGAAATAATTGTCAGCTGAAGTGCACAGTCCTAAGAAGCTTTTCCTTGGGGGATTTGTGATTGCTCCTAATGGCATTTTCAAAACAGGTCCTGTTAATTTTCTAGGTATTTTTAAGCCCCCGATTACTTCTAAAACAATCAGAACAATTATGAATTCCTGGGAGGTTTTGAATTTAGAAATTAATACCTTAGTATTTTATAACATTTTAACAAACATTGACTGCATACAATAATGCAATGATTGGAACTGAGTAACAACATAATGCAAATGTAATGAAAGCAGACAAGGAAAAAAAACTATTTAGCTGTTAATCTCTGATTAAATTTCAATTAGTCTTAAAAAAATATGGAAAAAAATACTTTTGAGTTCTACTCCCTAACTGCCCCCTCCTCCCCAGCTTTGACTAGTCTCTTCAGAGGACTGATGCGGAATAGACCATTGTGGAAAAATTGATAGATAATAGGACAAAGTCAATAAAATCAATTAAAAAAACCCAAACAATGGGCCCAGTTCTTTAAGGTGGGATCCATGAAGGGACTTACGTGGTGCAATGCTGAATGTCAGAACACCTAATGTTTAGGCACTTAGAAAATCGCAGAAACAACATTGTGATCCACATAGCTGAATTGGGTGCCTAGGCTCCTTATAAAATGAATGGGGACAGACAGGTCCCTAAGAATGTGACCCACAAAAGCCAACACTCTAGGTGGGAAATCACTTAAGCTATTCAGTGGGAGATGCCAACCAAAGGGGTGTGTTGTAAGTCCAGACCCTGTGTCAGAGATAAGTGCCTAGGTCTGGGGTGCAGGAAGGCACCTATCTCTGTTACCAATCCACAAACAAGAACTAGCCACTTGTAGTTAGGCAGCTTAGGCTTAACCTGCTTCTTAGGGGAACAAGTTAGGGATCTCCCTGGCTCCACATAAAACATGAGGGGAGGAAGAGGTGGTGGTGGTAGTAGTGGTGGTGCTTACCTGATCACTATTAGCCTAGTGGTTAAAGCACTCACATTTCCCCTCCCACCTTCTCTGGCCCAATGACTATTGTCACTGTGGATAAACACTTACATAATCATTAAGCCAGAGAGTGTGAGAATGATTCTGTAGTCTAGCAGTTAGGTCACCCACCTGGGAGGTGGGAAACCCAGGGTCCTATCACCCTACTCCAATCTCTTTTTAATTATTTATCCAGAGTAGAAGAGCTTCAACAAGAGAATATCCCATAGCTCAGTGGTTAGAGCACTCTCCTGAAAAGTGAGACCCCTCTGTTCAAATCTTTTCTTCCCTTTTGGCAAAGAGGGGGTAATTGAACCTGGGTATCCCACATCCCAAGTGAGTGCTCTAACAACTAGGTTAAAAGTTATAAGGTATACACCACCATCCCACTACCTCCACCTGGATTTTTAATAGGACCCGCTCCAGTAGGCATGATCAGCAGCTGCTTACCAGATCAGGTTCTGCACTTTACTTAGGTGGATGAATACCTATCATCCTCCAGTCTGTGAACTATTTTGGGATGTGAGCACCTACAGGGTACTGTGCATGGCCAAGGGTCTAAAATTTAGGTACCTAGGGAATTTTTACAGTAGGAAATTAGGTGCTCAGTGAATTTAGGCACCTACAAAGGTCAGATGGCAGCCAAGCTGGAGTTTTGTGCATCACAGTGCTGCTATACATGGAGACTTAGGTGCTTAACTCTGGTGTTTAGGTACCTGAATTGTTTCAGGGATCATATCCTCAGTCCTTATGTAGGCAAAATTCTCAGTAGCATTAAGAGCTGCAAGACTGAGCATGACTTGTTTTGCAAACTGTGATGATGATGATTTTGCTTTTTGTATACTCTATTAACATAAAAGTAGGAACCACAACAATGGTATTGCTGAACGGGAAGCACATTGATGAATTATCTAACTCGGTCTATACTGCATGATACTCCAGCACAGAGGGTACAAATTGACTCAGACTGGAGCAAGGAGGTGAAATTCATCACCACCTTCAGCCCTGTCAGCAAATCGTCATGCAATCCAGGGAAGAGTCGCTTAGAGTGGGCAGATATCAACTTCTCTCAAGGTTTCAACCAGGGTAATGTAGGTCTAAGTTCCATTCAGGGCTCCATAAGAGCCCCATTAGCTAAGATTGCTCATGCTCAGGAGGCTGTATTGCAGTAGTTCTCAAACTTTTGTACTGGTGGCCCCTTTTATATAGCAAGCCTCTGACAGCAACCCCCTTATAAATTAAAAACACTTTTTAATATATTTAACACCATTATAAATGGTGGATGCAAAGCGGGGTTTGGGGTGGAGGCTGACAGCTCACATCCCCCCATGTAATAACCTCAAGACCCCCTGAGGGGTCCCAACTCCCAGTCTGAGAACCCGTGGTGTATAGAATGAGCACATCTTCTGGGAAACCTGGCCATGCTACATTTCTGGCCTGAACCACAGCCTTGGCTGTGCTGGCTCCCACAGCTGTACGGAGGTTTGGTACATTTTCTGCTGCTGTAACTTTTCCCACTGCTGGGGTGTCCCAGGTGTAGAGTCTGGGCTTCAGCTGGCCTAGTAGATTTTTGCAGTATAGATGGGGCCTTTAATAGTTCAGATTTGCTTGGGAACATTTGTTTCAATATTGCTTTTGATGATATAACCATGAACACAGATTTAGGATGTAACTGTAAGTTAGCATGGTGTTTGTCCATCTGTTACAGTGTCCATAAAAAGATTTGTTCTTATATAATATGTTGCAATTCCAATAAATAAAGGTAAAAAATAAAGAACATGTTTCCTAAAGGAATTTTTATGGGTTAGTGCCTGCTCACCATAGTCACACAAGTATCCCCATTGATTGCAAACAGGGCTGCATACACTATGCATTTTGTGTGCACAGTACAGTCTATATAAAACACAGTTAATCCAAAACAGTCTTTTATGTATATATCTGCCGTTGAAAAGTGGAGACATTAACCTACAATTTTCTTACTTTTCCTTTGTTTAATAAATCTTGCTTGTAATATTATAGGCTAGAGACTATGGTGACTAGCTCAGTATGAATAACTAGGCTGGTTATACAACTAAGAAGTAAAGTAAGTCAAATTCTTGCTTCTGGTCTTTTTAAAAACTGCAGATCTGATGTTCTTGATCATTCTGATGTTCAACCTTAACAAGTATTAGTCTAATACTTAACAAGTATTGGTCTACACATATATTGGATACATCATTCTTTAATTAAGCATTAAGTCACAACAGGAGGTATGGCTATCAAGAGACAATCACACCTGTAGAGGGTTAAGTGTGATAGAAGTCACAGTGAGTACCTTTATCCTCAGTTGTGTGATTATTTTGCAGTAATCACATTTTCTCAAATTTCTTTTGCTTTTATAAAGGACAAAGGACAATTATTATTTCTTAAACTCTAGAACAAATTGAGAGCATATATTATATTTGTGTGCATCCATGAGTTGTTTTAGCCTATGTGTATCTGTTACGATCACACACAGATGTATATATATTCACTCCAAAAGGGGGACAAAAAATACACCCTGAAATCCCATTTTTCTGATTGTTTTAGCACCAATTTACAAAGTTCAAATAATCAGTTGATGAATACGAGTAACTAAATAACTTCTCTCAACATTCTCTCCATTATGATCTCATATGTTCCCATCTCTTTGAATTTCTCTAAATTCACCTGGCAATAGCAACTCAGCACAAGGCAGCATCAGAAGATATGAAGGCTGGGCAGCAGCCAAAAAAGGCAGAGGGGCACCAGAAAAAAGCAGAGAAGCAACAGAAAGCTAATATTTCCCTTTAGGGTTTGCTAGTTTGTATCAGCATTGGGGAATGCTTGGTTAACTGAATTCTAAATCACATCCAAACCTGCTTTTGTTGTTGGCTATGAAATTTCCAGGTTTACTGAGACAAGTAAGAGTCACAGGAAGCTGGCAGAGCCAAATGGCTTAGAAAGAAATAGGAACAACTGATTATAATTTTTTTCAAATTGCACATTTTCTCTGCTCTGTTAAAACAACCTCATTGTACTAAACAGGATGCTTCTGTGCAATTGAGAGATGGATAGCCAAAAGAACTGCCTCATTTGATAATATAGTTGCGATGATAATTTAAAAAAATCCACAATGCAATTGAACTCCTCTTTTTACATGTAAATGTCTCTGCAGATTAATTTTTGCTTCTATTTAATGAGGCAGGTTATTAAACTTGCTTATCAATTTATCAAACACTTGCCATCTCCAGTAATCTTAGAGGTGTTTCTGTTTTGAGTTATTATCTGTACACCACTGACAGATCAATTACAGATTTCAGTAGTTAATTGATCATAAAAAGTATGTAATGACTGGTAACATTTTATAAAAATAGACACTTTTATAGTGCTTTATAGAGGGCAAGGACAAATCTGTATATAATGCAAAATAATGTTGTAAACCATGCTTGTAACCTAAAGCTGTAAACTTTCACATAAAGTATTATTGCTTATTTACCTATGATAACAAAGTGATGGACTTTGGTTTCTAGAAAAACTATTCTGTCTGACAAGTATTTTGGGAGGTCGAGTTCTACAGAAAGCTGAAATTGTCAGCCCAAGTAGTATTTTCCTACAGTAGGCCTACTTCTATAACAGTGACATCTAGGTAGAGAATGGCTCTAAAGCAGGGGTTGGTAACCTACGGCATGCATGCCAAAGGTGGCACGTGAGCCAATTTTTGATGGCATGCGGGGTGGGCTGAGCCGCTCAGCCCGCTGCCGCTTTGGGGTTCCCGCTGCTGGCCCCTTACTAGCCGGGGTCCCACCGCTGGTCCCACTCGGGACCTGCTTCTGGCCTGGGGGAAGGAACCCCAGGCTGGCGGCAGGCTGAGACCCCAGATGGCAAGGAGCCAGCAGCTGAAACCCCAGAGCAGCAGCGGAGCTAAGCAGCTCAGTCTGCCACCGCTCTGGGGTTTCCACCACTGGCTCCTGCCAGCTGGGGTCTCAGCCTGCTGCCAGCCTCGGTTTCCTTCCCCCAGGCCAGCAGTGGGTGCTGAGTTGTACCCCAGCAGGGAAGGAGCCAGCAGTGGGAACCCAAGAGCGGCGGCAAGCTGAGCAGCTCAGCTCACCACCACTCTGGGGTTTCAGCTGCCGGCTCCTGCTAGCTGGGGTCTCAGCCCACTGCCAGTCTGGGGTTCCTTCTCCCAGGCTAGCAGCGGGTGCTGAGTGGGACTCTGGCTGGCAACGGGCCGCCGCTCTGGGGTTTCCACCACCGGCTCCTGCCAGTTGGGATCTCAGCCCGCTGCCAGCCTGGGGTTCCTTCCCCCAGGCCAGCAGCAGGTGCTGAGTGGGGCTGCAGCAGGGGGGGGACCCCATCTGGCAAGGGGCCAGTGGCAGGAACCCCCGAGCGGCAGCGGGCTGAGCTCTGGGGTTTCCACCACCGCCACTTTGGGGTTTCCACCACGGGTTCCTGCCAGCTGGGGTCTCAGCCCGCTGCCAGCCTGAGGTTCCTTCCCCCAGGCCAGCAGCGGGTGCTTAGTGGGACCGGCAGTGGGACCCCGGTTGGTAAGGGGCCAGCAGCGGGAACCCCAGAGCAGTGGCGGGCTCAGCAGCTCAGCCCGCCCTGCATGCCATCCAAAATCGACTCGCATGCCACCTTTGGCATGCGTGCCATACGTTGCTGACCCTTGGTCTACACTATGAAAAAAGGTGCTTTTAAAAACTGAGTTTGCTAACTCAATTTAGTTAACATGACTGAAACCCTGCCTTGACATCTAATGTTGACACACTTTAGCACCTTCATAATTGTATGATCTGATCATATTGTAACTTAAGTTGGAGCCAAGGCTCTAACATGATCATTTAACACAATGGTAAAAGTGTCTACACTAGGAAAATGTCTTCACTAATATGAAAAACTTGTCTTTTACAAGAAGACAACTATCTAATTGTGAAATCCTAGTGAAGACTAGACAAGTGATAGTTTTACCTTGTCTTCACTTGGGTTTCATAATGATGACTATCTTATGTTAGCTGTTTCCTTATAAAAGACTCATCTTTTTTATCACTGAAAACACAATTTATAGCTGCATTCGCATTAATGTGATGTATTGAAAATGCTATTACAATTGTAAGCTATCACTTTAAATGTTCAGGGCTTTTCCCTGGTCTCGAACACAGACTAGAGAATTCTGCAGGGGAGTGTGCAATCTGGGTCATGCAGACTCAGTCTGCAGAGAGCCAGCCTAGTGTAAATTGTGCCTCTTTGTTTTAGGGTTCTGACATGTTAGAATTCTCAATTTTAAGAAATGAAGTAATGTTACAGTCAGCCTTTGAGCAAGAAGATTTCATATTTTTTATCACATTTCTCTGTGTGTATGCTGTGAATCCAAATAGGAAAACATGGGATTTTTTTAAAATGACGTGTTAGCTAAGATGTCATAACACATGGTAAAAGACTGGTGTGGACAAGGCAGTTGTAGTTTACACACATATTAGAATGTTGAGGTAAACTTTTACCTCCCCTTCCCTTTATCTTTGTGCATGCACGTGTGTTCTCTAATAAAACCTTCTTCCCCTAATAGCCTGCATTGTTACCACAATCCTCTATTTATAATATCAAAGTCTGTTGCCCTGGAAAGAATATAAGCTAAGAATTATGACCAAATTCTGTCCTCTGATACACACATTCAAATGAAAGGGAATTGTGTGATAATATCCAAGGGCTTCACAGCAGGATCTGATATGCAGAACAAATGGGAAGAAAGGAGGAAGGAGACAAAAATTGTTTAAATATGAAGCAGTAAATCTTGCCTTCATTCATGTTTATGCAACTCCAACGAAGTCAATGGGGTTACCTGGGGGCAACAGACTGTAATTTGGCTACAAATATCTTTTAAACTCATTTTAAAAGACAAGAACAATTGTGAAAACCAAGAGAGACATACATTTTCAGTATTATATATTTCAAGTTTTCTTTAGTAAGCAAGTTCTGTTTTAAGAGTGAGAGAAGAAAAGGGTGAAATATGTCCCATTTCTTCTACCCACACCAAAAGCAGAGGTAGTAAAATCTATTATTCCCCTAATTCATCTTTAGTAGCATTTTCTGTACAAATCCAAGATACCATAGGCGTAAGTGGTGGATCTGTTAACTTGATCTCCCTTGAAAAGTAGTCGCAAAAGTTTGAGCTGCTTCCAGGATGAAAAACCATAGAGTACAATCCAAAATCAGAAGTATGAGTATCAAATTATTTGCGTTGTGGATTGTGTTGTTTTGTATACAACACACTTCTATGCATGTGGTCGAGGAAGGAAAATAAACTACTTAATTTAACTGTGATAATAATTGGTAATATTCCACCTGGGCTAATACATGCAGGGGAATATATAATAAAGCACTCCAATGAGCGGTTCATATTTCTCTAGGCATAGCTGCAGTTAATGTCCAGTCAACCATTAGTTACTGTACACAGAGAGATCTAATATTCTTCAGACTCAATAGATTTGTCTGTTGTGTTGCACCTAAATGGAACTTTTGCATTGGCTAAGGTTACCTCATTACTTCCAGTTGACATAGAACTGTTTACTAATCCTACATTATTTGGATCTCCATTTAAGCACACCCTTTATCATTGCTTTAGACAGCATGAGATATTTTAATTCCTCCCTACTCTATAGTGCATGGCCATTGTGCCTGGGATATTATCATCTCAGCATTCAGCAAGCATGACATTCTGATTGTTTTCTACTGCAAATGCATATCTGGTAATGACAAGTAACTAAAGAGTGTGTGTAGGCTTTAACACCACATTATTCAAGCATTCTGCTCTCGTCAAAAGAAAGAATAGAAAGAGTATTTTAACCCCTTCCTTAGTCTCCCTGGCCCCCAGAAAACCATTTAGAGGAAGGCTCAATTAATGAGAGAAGAAGGATGGGTGAGTGGTTTGGGCCCTAGCTTTGAACTTGGGAGACTTATGTTTGATCCTCTGCACCACTAGTGACTTACTATGTGATGTAGGTCAAGTAACTTAGCCAATGATATTTAAGTGTTTCTGCACTCAGTGTTACAACATCTAACTGATTTAGGAGCCCAAGTCATTTTCAAAGGCATTAGGTACTTAGGAGTCTAAATACCACTGACTGTCCATGGGATTTTGGCTTCTAAGTGGCTAAATCCCTATTGAAAATGAGACTCGGGGCTTGTCTACATGGTGAGGTAATGCACACTAGGGTAGTATGATTTCTAAAGCTCACTATTATGCTGCAAATTAATTGGTCCATGTAGAAAAATGGTTTAAAAAAATTTTGTATTGGTGATCCCTTTCACACAGCAAGCCTGAGTATGTTCCCCTTATATATTAAAAAAAAGGAGGGGATAATTTAATTTAATGGGGGATCAGAGCTCTTAGCCTCACAGAGCTGATAGCTCACGACTCTCATGTAACCACGTTGGAACCCCCTGAGACGTCACAATCCCTAGTCTGAGAACCCCTGATGTAGATCTTGCTGGTGCTGTTTGGAATAGTAATATGTTTGAGCGTATTGATAACTTCTAGAGTACACCAGCAAGGTCTAAACCAGCGGTCCCCAAACTTTTTAGGGTTGTGCTCCCCCCTTGCCCCTGTCTGCCCCCCGCAACCTCCCAGAGTCCGGGGCAGGAGCAGGACAATAGCTCCAGGTGTGTGTGGGGGATGCAGACTATTGTGACGCATAAAGGGCTTTATTGATACTGTCGCCTACCCTTTGGAATAACGTCTGCTCCTGCCTTGTTCCAGAGGGCAACGGACCAGATCTTGTGTGGCTTGCCAGAAGTCCAGTGCTATCTGGATGAAATCCTGGTCACTGGAAGGAATGAGGGGGATCACTAAAGAATTTAGAGGCTACCCTACAAAGACTGGAAGAGTATGGACTACGAGTTCGCAAAGACAAGTGTGAATTCTTCCAGCCCTCTGTTGAATATTTGGGACACATCATTGATGCTACGGGTCTTCATAAGGCCCCTGCAAAAGTTAAGGCTATTGTGGAGGCTCCACCTTCGCTCATTTCTAGGACTATTGAACTATTATGGAAAGTTCATCTCAGAGTTAGCCACACTGTTAAAACCACTTCACAAACTCCTGGGGAAGAACAAGGCCTGGAAGTCGACTGAAGCCTTTGATATTGCATTTAACAAAGCTAAGGGTGCATTGCTAAATTGAGGAGTTCTGACACATTTTGATCCATCCTTACCTCTACAGTTAGCCAGTGGTGTCTCCCCTTATGGAGTGGAAGCAGTCGTGTTACACATTATGCCTTCGGGAGAAGAGAGTCCTATTGTTTTTGCTTCACGCACCCTAAGCAAAGCAGAAACTAACTATGCCCAAATCAAACGTGAGGAATTGGAAATTGTTTTCAGACTTGAGAAGTTTCATGAGTACCTGTTCAGATGGAAGTTTACACTTCTCACAGACCATTGACCTCTGACTTTAATTTTTGGACCACATACAGGCATTCCCCCATTAGCTGCTAGTTGTATGCAATGATGGGCATTGTTCCTTTCCACACACACAGACATGAACTCCAGTATCAGAAATCCACTCTGCATGGCAATGCAGATGGTCTCTCAAGGCTGCCTTTCCCAGTCAAACATTGAGATATTGCCCAGAAGGAAATCTTTTACTTTGAACAGGTAAAGAACACACCCATCACTGCTACTCAGGTAAAGAAAGCAACTCGCATTGACCCAGTATTGTCCCAAGTTATGGACCTGGTGATGCATGGAACATCTTAACGAACCTCTCCGGTCTCACCTGACCTTGTTACCTACAAGTCCAGGAGAATGGAGTTATCGGTCGATTCTGGCTCTTTGTTGTGGGGAAGATGTGTCATCATCCCACCTCCAGTGAAATCACAGATGTTAGAACACCTACGTTCCGGTCATTGTGGAACAGTGCACAAGAAGGAAATTGCATGAAGCTATTTTTGGTGGCTGGGATTGGACAGTGCTATTGAAGAGAAGGCAAGAGGTTGTATGTCATGCCAGGGTGTGAGGAATGCACCCCAGTGGGCACCCCTACTCCCATGGGACTGGCCTGAAAACCTGTGGCAGCATATTCATGTTGACGTCGCTGACCCACTAGAAGGAAGCATGTTTTTGTTGGTGGTAGATGCCCATTCTAAATGGAGAGAAATCTCTATAACGCAGTCCACTACTTCAGAGAGTACTATACAAAACTATGGGGACTCTTCAGTTGTTTTGGTCTGCCAGAATAACTTGTGAGAAACAATGGACTACAGTTTGTCTCTCAGGAGTCTGGAAATTTTATGAAGGAAAATGCGATACACCACATCACTTCAGCACCATATCATCCATCCACCAATGGATTAGCTGAAAGATTTGTGCAGACAATGGAACAAGCTTTGAAATCAGCAAGGGGACAATTATCCATTCAAAAGCATCTGGACACCGTCTTACTATCCCACAGAAACACATCTCATGCTATGACCAAGGCATCTCCGGCCTTTCTAACGATGGGATGACAGTTGCACACTTGCTTTGATCTGCTGAAACCTTCTAAACCATGACAAATTGTGCAACATCAGCAGCAAGATCAAAGTCTTCAGTTGTAGACCCAGAGCAAAAGACCAAACCTTAAGCCCGGGACAGATGGTTTTGGCTCAGAATTATGCTTCTGGAACTAAATGGGTCCCTACCGCTGGCATCGCTCAAACAGGACCTGTTTCCTACATTTTCCGGACTTTCGAGAATCTCACCTGGTGGCGACATGTATATCAGCTGTTGCCAGGTCATACTAGTCCCCAGGACACATCTTCAGATGAGATGCCTGACTTCACCACTTCCGGCGAGACATCAAATCAAGAGTCACCTGTTCCTGACTTTCCCCATTCATTACTGCCTGTGGCAGAGATACACCCCTTCCCTGAATGAGCTGATACCACATCCTCACCCGTTCGCACTATGAACCCTGAGCCCATTGTCAGGCATACGCCCAAGATACAACACCAGAAGTTCTCCGTAATCCACCTAGAGACAGAAGGCCTCCTCAATGGCTGGATCTTTAGCTTGAGTGACCCCACGGTTACAGGGCAAAATAATCCCCAGGGTTTAGCTGGGAACGGAGGCAGTCTACCCTCCTTCTCTGGTGTTTGTTTTATTTAGGGGATGTTCTCATTAAAGGGGGAGGAATATGTTGTGTATTTGGTTGTCATAGTAATAGAATCTAGTTGTTGCTATGGCAACTCAGTCAGATTATTAGGGGATAGCCCAGCTGGTTTTGACTGGTTGCTGGATAGTTCAATGTGTGGCAATAAATGGCTGCTTTTCAAGGTCTACAGCTCTTTGAGTCTCAAGTGATTTCTTCCTAAAACTGCTGCCCTCAAGGATACAACAATAGTAATAATAATAAATCATAAATCATAACTAATGAAGGTGCAAGCTACCCAGCCATCAAAGCCTTCAACTAATAAAAATCTCTCCTATAAGAGCACTAGGTAACTTAAAAGTTGGTGGGCTTGGGCTCTGGTAGATAAACACCAATTGAAGAATGCCATAGTAATGATAAAGCCTGAATAGTACACTTTTGTCAGGTCCTTAATGATTACCCTACCCTGCCCCCCGCGACAGTTTTTTAAATCTAATTCTGACATATTTGATGCAATGAGGAATGCCCTCTTTAGTTTGCCACTCTGGCCTTCAGTAATGGACAGTGAAGTACAGACATTTACTTTAGACCAACAATAGAGAAAAGCTCCAGGGGAAGATTTTCTTCCCACTGAAATTTTTCAGTAAAATGTTAATTAGTGGTACCCAGTCTTGGCTTCATGATTTACTGTTATTAATCATACTGGATGGATTCCATCTGGCTGAAAGTTCAGTAGTATAGTTCCTATGTTTTAAAGAAAGGGATGAAAGAACCCCTGCTTCATAAAGATCTATTAGTCTGATGGATGTCGTAGGGAAAATTTACTTCAGATTTTTAATTTCTAAACTTAAAATATGGGCTTTAGAGGATAATTTATTACATAAAGAGCGGTCCAGCTCTAGGGTTAGTGAAGCCATAATTGATGATTGCTTTATTTTATCTTAAATTATTTATAAATATACTATGCTCAAGGGTGCCAGAGTATATGCTGCTTTTATAGATTTAAAGATGGCTTTTGATGCTATTTAGATAAACTTTGGGTGAAATTAAGAAGGATGGGTATTGATCTAAGGCTTTTGCATATTTTGGAGGAGCTATACCATGCTAATGTGGCTAGGGTAAGAAATAAGTTAATGGAGAATGAACATATGTGTTTTGTGAATACAAAAAGAAAAACATATGCAATCTAAAACAACACTAACATCCATATAATACATATAATACTTTAAAATGTCAGTCATAACCTAATATTTCTAATGGAGTATGGCAGGGATACCTTCTAGCAGCGGTTCTTTTTAATTTATATATTAATGATGTGGTGGATATTTTAAAGAAATATAATTTTTATCCACTGTAAATTAAGGGTAGAACTATTCTGGTGTTGTTATCTGCCGATGACATAGTTGTTTTATCACAAATTCCAAGAACCGTCTCCTTGTTATCTCATTTTTCCTCTGACTGTAAACTCTGAAGACCTGATTCTCAATTGTAAGATGATCAAGTTTATGTTTTTTCAGAAGAACCCACTTCAAATTGTGTGGTAGAAGGCCACCCTGTAGAATAAGTCTCTGCTTTTATTTATTTCATCATTCTGTCCACTGATCCCCTGATCATAACAACTTCAAACAAAATGCCCTTAGTTCTGCTCAAGGGGTGCTCCATTCCTTCTCATATGGTGGGAACAAAATTGCCCAAGCACTAAGAGTTTTTAATGGAAAAATATTACAGATGCTCTATGCGTCTGAAGTTTGGTTTAGGAGTTAAATTTCAGCCTTAGAATAATTTATGAGGAGACTTTGAATTGTCTCAAATTCTACCCCTACCTCATTTTTACATGTCGAGATGATGTTTTTTTTCTGTAAGAAGTAGCGCTTGTATTGCTTTTCTTAAATTTTGGTCTAAGATCTGTACTCTTCCAGATTATAGATTGGCCTGACTTTGCCTTCATGAACAACCTATATACTCCTTATTTCCATTGTATAAGACCTCCAACTTTTTGCAGCCAGGTTGGGTTTTCTATTAGTCACATATTGACAATATATTTGAATGAATTTAATCAACTACTTAAATAGAGAGTGACAGCTATTACTCAACAAGAGGATATGGCTATGATTCCCAAATCTAAATTCGCCTTTTGGTTTTCTACTTTGAGGATGGCTCATGTTTTTGAACAGTATTTGAATGAATTATCAAATTCTCATTTACATAAGGCATTAAGATACATAAAATCAGTTAAGATTCCAAAGCTTGGAAACTGCTGTCCTTAATGGTAGATATGCAAAAGTTTTTTCACATCTTCATTTTTGCCCATGTAAATATGGAGCATTTTAAGAGCTGTCATTATCTATTAGATTACAGAATTTTCCAGCTTCTGAGAGCATGCTGGATTTTATCTCTTTTGTATATACAAAAAAGAATTTTTATCACTATCTCAAAAATAATGATTTTAGTTATTTCTCAATCCCTGGTAGTAATCAAATTGGTGGCAATTTTTGCCTTTTTAGCATTGTGCCAAAGAGAATTTTTATTAGGTTCTAACTGACAATTTAATGTATTATATGAATTATATGGATGCTGCTGTTTTAGATTGTGTATTTTTTCCTTTTTGTATTCACAGAAGACATATATGTGATTTAATAAAATTGAATCTTACACAGATATAATAATGAAGTCACATTTTAACCCAATCTACAATCATATTTAAAAGAAGGTTTATCATTGCTTTATTACTGAAGCTGTTCAAAATAGAGTTTATGATGTTAGTTTAGCAGGCTGGTAAAATATTTTTTTCTTCTCCTGATATTTCTCATTGTTCCAATGCATATGGTGACTTTGATTAGAAGCTCTGTGAGGGCAGAGATTGTCTTTTGTGTTCTGTGTTTGTACACAGCGCCTAGCACAAAGGGCTCCTGGTTCATGGATTGGGAACCTATGTATTATTGTTGACTATCGGTCTTGTGCCAGTATTTAGCCTTAGATGGAGTTTACCACCCGCTTTGGGCTGCATTCCCAAGCAACCCGACTCCAAGAAGACCCAGTCCCAGCGTGAGTTCAGGAGGGCGTGAAACCGTTAAGAGGTACCCATAGACGGTGTGGGTCTTCTTGGAGTTGAGTTGCTTGGGAATGCAGCCCAAAGCAGATGGTAAACTCCATCTAAGACTATGTATTATTGCAATCCATATAATGATATTTTTAAATAAATAAAATAACATCAATGAAGGAGCAAGCTACCCAGCTATCACTCCTTTCAACTAATGAAAGCTCTCTGCCTAGAGCAGTAGATACCTTAGACAGATGGCTGGGATAAGCAGTGTGTGGATGAGCAAAGGGTATCTGAATATGCTACTAAGAGAGTGACAAACTGCAAGAAGCAAGCAGCCATCCCATTGTCTAATTCTGCAAGGGAATCAACGAGCATATATTGAAGACATATAACACTGGAATCAGAAGGGCCCCACATAGGATCATAGGATACCAGGGTTGGAAGAGACCTCAGGAGGTCATCTAGTCCAACTCTGTAAGGCTCCAATCCTACAAAAGAATCCACTCAGTGTGGAGTCCAAATGAAGTCAAATCCAGGGCTGTGCTGATAGTGATGTAGTGGTTAAAAAAAAAAAAAGTAAGTAAACACCTAAAGTGAACTCCATATTCTCCAATGAGAAGTGGGTGAACTCTGTTTACCCACGTTTACCCTTGCTCACACCACTGACCAACAGAGCCTTTGCAGAATCAGGGCCTCCGTTCTTCTCACGATCTATATCGGCAAGCCTAGAACAATGTCTTTCTATTTTGATCTGCTTTGGAAAATTAATAAATTATGCTGGTCTTAGTGATTTCTTTAAATTCTTTCATCTATTCTCTTTCTTGACAATGGTATAAATGGAATAGCAATAGAACAGGTAAGTGAAGCTGTCCCACAAAGAAGCTAGGGCACGACTGTCAAGAGCTGCAACCTATCATTTTTAATTTGTTTTTCCAAATTCTCAAATGTTAAACCTTTTTTCACAGGATAAAATGCCTATTTTTTAGGATGTTTAGTTATGTCATTATTAAAAATAATATTTAAAACCACATTAAATAGTGTATCCTTTACTAATATGAGTTCCCTGCTTACATACATAGTTACTCATATGCACAAGTATTTGCAGAACTGAGCCCTAAAGCTAATGTTGCTAGGGCTACCATGGATTTCATGATTTTCCTGTTTCCCTGGGATTTCCCCACCCCAGTTTTCAGCATTCTGGATGTCTGGGGATTTTTGCATGAAAGTGGCCAAACATGATGGTAAACAGTCAATCAAAGGACAGCTGCAAAGCTTAATACTAGACTGAATGGGAGGCTAATGGAGAACAGTTCAGTGACAAAGTTGCTGTGACACAAAGCCCCAGACCCCTGAACTCTAACTGTCATAGAATCACAGAGTTTAAGGCCATAACGAACCACTAGATTATCTATTCTAATTCCATATATCACCATTCACCAACACCATCCAAACACTAAACTCAGCAATTAAAATGAGAGCAAAATACTACAACCAACAGGAGATTAGACTACAATGTGCCACAGGCACGGAATAGGAGGGACCAATGTGCACCAGTGTTCAAAGTGCTCAAAGACCCAAGGAAATGAGTTATTGACAGTTTCTATTCCTTAATGAGGAGGTTGTGCAATTTGTCTTTCCCTCTTTCCCCACATGGTTAAAAAGAAAAATGCAATCAAGAAAAAAAAAAAACCCTAAAAAACAAACAAACAAGAAAACGAGAGAGCTGGCTTGGCGTTTATAAAGCTTGACTCTAGTACAATCGAATAATAGAAATTAGATTTGCAAAAAGACCTATTACGACCTGGACCACCTCTATCACATACAGGATGGCACTCCACACTACCGTAACAAGTGCATTTTCCAGTCACATTATTCTGAACGATGAGTTTCTCACTATTTCCCTTGGAAGATAGTTCCACATACTAAGAGAACTCACTGCCTATGTGTTTTTCCAGCTACTCAGCTCTACATTTTCCCTATCTTAATTTCAACCCATTAATGCTATATAAGCCATTGGACCACTCTAAGTATTTCTTTTTCTGAGTTGGTATTTATAATCTTCAAATATTTATAGACTCATATATCTCCCATTAGCCAAACTATACATATTTAGTTCTTTTAATCTTGCCTCTAGGCCCTGGGATTACTACTTTCTGAATTTATTCCAAATTTGTGTATAATTTTCAGTCTGCCCAAAGCATAGCACCTGGCAACATAGGCATCTAGAAGTGAACAGAGCATAGTAAAATCTAAGCATGGTAACACCAGAATCTCCCTGCTAATTCACATTAATTCCCCATTCTCCAACACAACATCTCTATCTATGCACCCCAGACTTGCTGATATATATCATTGCAGATGATGTTGATTTGTTATCCGCTATCACCCTGTATTAATCTTCAACCTTAAGTCTTCATAGATTCTTCTCTTTCATAAGAATATGAGTTTCAGAATATTTACTTCCAGCTATGTTAGGACCAAATCTTGTGAAGACAGATGCACTTGAGTAATGCTACTCACATAAGGACTCCTAATGGAGTTAACAGAACTACTCATGAATATTATTTGCGCCTGCATATGCCTTTATAAGGTCAGGCACTTAACATGTATTTTTCAAAATGCGGCAGCTACTACAGTTTTAGAATTGTTCACATTGTCACAACTGATGCAATCATCCTGTTATTTTCACTGCATAAAGTTTATTTTGGATTTTTAAATAAAGCTTGTAACATTACTTTTAAAAATGATCTTTTCTGGACTTTTTCCCTTTTCACCATAATCATTCTTTCTTTCAAAGAGAAAAAGAAGAAAGAAAAAGCCGTAGTGACTATATAGATATTTGTATTATTAGATGGTCAAAGACAACTTAGCCTTCTAGCAGTACCATGACTTTGGAAGACATGAGGAGCATTGCAAAAAATGGAAGAGGAAAGGAAGGAGATTGCTAAGAATAATAAAAAAATGCAATTCCATAATAAAGTAACTACTGAAAAGATGTGAATAATTTAGCATTGTGATAGACCCAGGCCAGTGGGGTACAGGAGTCTGGTCCTATTGGCATTCAGGGAGGGTGGCCCGCCCACTTCTAAAGGACCTCCCCCCAGCCTAAGGGGAGGACCCACAGGTCTGGGACACCAAGCAATTACGTGGGACAACTAATGAAAAAACACGATCGGGAGTGAGGTCATAGGGCTAAACT